>NC_133774.1:2451972-2470460 GCF_003597395.2 Chelonoidis abingdonii
AAAGCTCAAGCTCCAAAACGTCTGTTAGTCTATAAGGTGCCACAGGATTCTCTGCTGCTCTAAAAATACCAGCAAAGGGTCCTGTGGCACCTTATAGGCTAGCACACGTATTGGAGCATGAGCTTTCGTGAGTGAATACCCACTTCGTCGGATGCATGTGTGTGTCGGTATTCACCCACAAAAGCTCATGCTCCAATACGTCTGTTAGTCTATAAGGTGCCACAGGACTCTGCTGCTTTTACAGATCCAGACTAACACGGCTACCTCTCTGATACTTGCCTCTAAAAATAGTTAATCAAATCTGGGTCTAATACACCCTAATCATAACTGTATACTCATTGCCTGGAATGACTACAAAGCAGAGTTATGGTTGTGTGGGGGAGGTGATGAAAGGTGAGCAGAAAAGTGTGCAGAGCACAGGGGGTGACAAGTGAGAGAGTATCCCAGGTGAGAGGAGAGGAGATTTAGTGGCTATGCTGAAGACAGAGGGGAGAGGGCAAGGATGTGAATAGCGCCTGGAGGGGGAAGAGGTTTATGCCAGGGGAGTCTTGTGCTGGGGACAGCCAGGACTTTGTATCCAATAGGGACTTGGGATAGGGAGCCAAGACATCAGCAGAGCTTAATAAATAAGGCCAGAAGGGAACACTCTACTTCTCCATAACACCAGCCCTCCTCCACAACACAGAATTTCAGCAAGTGTTTACTTGCGTCAATCCTGTAACTTCTGGCTGAGCTACAGCATGTCTTTTAGAAAGATATCCAATCTGGATTTAAAGATCTTCCCATACAACTGCTGCCTCGGCTCCAGAGACTGCCCAGGTAGTGGGTATTAAGGCACAGGCGGCAGAAAGAGCCTTTAGAAAGCCAGAGACATTGGCATGTCCGCTGCGGTCCCCCACAACCCAGGGTCCTGCTTTGCATAGTGGAAGTCTGCCAAACACAGATCCTCTCTCTCATATGCTGCGTTCTTCCATCACAGATCCCCATTTTGACACACTGTACCTCAGGGGGAGCACCCTGTAACCCCCATATTCATCATTTGTACATAAGTGTGATATTTCATATAAAGCATGCCATGTAAGGTCTCACGGGAAAGGCTATGATCTGCTGAAAGCCATTATTCTATCTAAATATGTATATCATTAGTGCATATGTTGTTATGAGATTATACTGTATGGTTGTCACTAGAATATGCTGTGAGCTGGCGAATCACCAGATATCAGCTGCCCAGAAACAAAGGACCTAACCAAAACCCAGGCGGGGGTCAAACCACCATCGACAGCCATTGTCCAGCATGGAAGTTAAAATTCAGTGACTCACTAGCACAAGGCCACACCAGAGGAACTGCTCAACCTTGACTTGTGACTCAGCAATGCCAACCAGCTATGCCAGGACTTATGTTCTCTAAGCACATGGAATGAGGATATGAAATAGAGGACAGAGACCGCATGTTTTGTCCTGTCTCTTCCCCCCACCTATGCTGAAGGCAACAAGAAAGCTGGAGTTGAGGAGACAGGTCCCCAGGGCTAACAGGGAGAGCCTGCACATGAAAGACTGTAACCAACCTGCAGTATCCAGTGGGGTGAGAAAAACTGCTTAGTCCAGATGTTGCCTTGTCTAATAAGGTTGAGAATTTAGACTCTGTGCTTATCTTTTATTTTCCTTTGGTAACCACTCTGACTTTTGCCTATCACTTATAATCACTTAAAATCCATCTTTTGTCATCAATAAACTTATTCTAATGTTTATCCTTACCAGTGAGTTTGACTGAAGTGCTTGGTAAATCTGCTCAGTTTACAAAGGCTGATGTATATCCACTTTCCATTGATGAAGAGGTGCACCAATTAATAAACTTGCATTGCTAAAGAAAGGGTCTTGAGCAGTGCAAGTTGGTATATTCCTGTGGTACAAGGCTGGGAGGATTTGGCTGGTGCCTCTCTGATTCGTGAGTGGCTCTGGGAGCATTCATGCAATATGGCTGGGTGTGGGGCTCCACATGAGGTTGTACTGAGTGGTAACGGCACCTGGAGGGGTTTGCTGCTTGTCACCAGTAAGACATTGTGACAAACAATCCAGATTGGTGAGGAAAGGGGGCACAGCAGTTCTACAGTCCCAGGTTGCACCCCGGGGATCCCGTCACACCCATCATGCCCCCCTCTCAATGTTAGAAAGCTGCTCCCTGAGGAGAAATGGCCACCATGAGGAAGGCATCGGAGAAGACCAGAGATGTGAGAGTCGACCATAAACCACTGCTCGTGCACCCAGAGAAGTTTTTCCTCACCAGGAGTCCTGCTTCAATGAACCTAATCCAGTCCATTGGAGTGAAATGCCATACTGACAAAGCAGTGAACAGCCACACAGCTGATGCAAAACAGTAATAGTTAGGGGTCAAGTAATCTACCAATGAGATGTGTACAACCAGCCCCTCTCACTCCACCGAATCATTTCAACCAATAGAATTGCAACATACAAATTAGCTGGAGAAAGTGTCATGATTGTTTGAGTTGACTCTGAAAGCCCAGTTTAAAAATGACCTGAACTATTGCTGGCCCAGTCTATAATTATAATTAGATGCAATAATGGTTAATTTCTTCAACTACAACCTATGAGATTTCAGTGAGCTTTATCTATATGATTCACACATTATAAAGGCAGAAGGGACCACTCTGATGATCTAGTCTGGTCTCCTGCATAACAGGCAATAGGACTACCCTGAATTTATTTTTGATTGAACTAGAACAGCTCTTTCAGAAAAGCATCCAATCTGGATTTAAAATATGGATACTTCAGGATTTAAGACAATCTCTTAACTGTTAGGATGCGACCTTCACAGAGGCAAATCATACCCACATCTGCCTACTCTGGGGTTCTTGCACCATCCACTTAGGCATTTGGTGCTGGTCCTTGCCAAAGACAGGATATTGAACTGAATACATCTTGGGTCTGATCCCATCTGGTAATTCCTATGGGATGCTTGGGAAGTCTCTTATTTCATTATTGAGCTCATTTAGGATAGGTCTGATGAGTGCAAAATTTCTTGGGCTTTTTAAAAAATTGATTTTTAACAAAATTAGTAGATGCATTTGTAAATTCTAAGAATATTCCTTCTATACTCAAAGGTAGGATAGGCTATATTATTTCATAGATAAAGAGATTGAATCCCTGTTTGATAAGGAAAACTCAACTCAGCCTTCACTGTGGAATTACAAATGCTCTGTCCTAGACTTTTTCTTTTAATATTTAAACGCGTAAAGGTTCTTAATTTTTTTTATTATTATAATTGTTGTTGCGCAAAGTACTGAGTTATATACTAGCAGTGCAGAAGCTGTACAAGCACTCATGACTCCCACTGTACTCTTGAGAACGGCACAACCACCGATTTACTATGTAAAAATAAGAGCTACAAGGCCAACGGTTTCAGAACTTGGGGAGGACTACTTACATACATAGGTAAATCAGGTAGCCTGATTTTCAGAGATACTCAGCACTCACAGCCCCCACTGAAGGCAATAGACAAAGAGTAGATAAGAGTGTGCTATAAGAAATTTACTGAGAGTTCAAAAAGATTTAATAGATTAGCCATTAGATTACTGTATACATTTACATTGCCACATTTCTAATGGCTCCGTTTTCATGCCCAGGGTCAAATCAAATTAACCACTCATGCAAGATCTACTGTTTAATACTTTGGAGACTGCTAACAGATCTGTTTCCTCCTAGGTTTTCCATCTGGCTGGAAGGCTACAAAATGCCACTGTTCGAAGAAAGAATAGTTACATAGCATGTGTAATGTTTGACAAGTTTATTTTTCTCTTTAAACAAGATGGAAATTGGATTTGTGATCTGACATCAGGCCTTCACGCTACCTGTTTGATAAATAGGATTGCTGTCTAGCAAGATTGAGGCTACTAGCAAGAGGTCTAAAAATGACAATTGTAGTTTTAATTTTTACAACCCTGATTTACATAAAATGAAAGCTTTATACACTGCAGACAATGCTTGTCATGGGAGCTTTAAGATTTGAAAATGCTGTGCTGTGGAAACAGGCGCAGCTATCTGATACATGAAAATTCCTCCTGATTCACCCACACATCATGAGATTTGGAAAAGATCATTCACATGAGCCTTTCACAGCTGCTTAGAATCTTCTGTATTGCTACTGCAGGCAGCCACGAAAGTCATTTTAATGATCTGGAAGAACATTTATTCCTCAGCCACTTTACATTGGTACAGCTTTTCTTTGATCCTTTGAAGTTTGGAGTCTGGTAGCTAAGTCATCCCAACTTAAATATTTTAGCTTTTTTCAACTCGGTTTGTTGGTTTTAAATTTTATAGGCTAATTGACCTTTTCCGTATGTGGATCTATTTTAAGGATTATTTTCCTGCTTTAATACCTACAGTATTTGTTTAATTTTTAAAACTGCACTTGGAATTATTTTAGATACCACTGTTGGGATGCTCAATACATTCTCTGGTAGGCTTTCAGCTAGAACTGACCAGGAAAACCTGAATGTTTTAACTGGTTAAATGTTCAAAATCTCTGAAGATATTACAGACAAAATGATTAAACCACACACAGATACTTCTCCTGTCCAAAAAAAGGTAAACAGTAATTAACCTTTACTAATGTTAACAGCTTTGTAGTGATCCCATAATCAGCCTATTGGATAAACAACCTGTAGAATGTAATACCCTAGTCTTATAGGATTTTAAGAGAGGACAGCAGACTTGTTTGAATTACAGAGCATGAATTTTATTATGTTGCTTCTGTAACCCACATGATACTGCAGCATTTCACTCCATTGCTCCAGGGAAGGAGACTAGGATCTGAGCTAGATATTCTGAGTATCTGCACATGTGCAGAGAGCAGAGCAGGGCAGGGCAACTCATCTAGAAACTTCCAGAACAGAGTGCGGCAGCTACTGGACATGCTCTGTCGCTGTTTTGGTGCTGTATTATATAAAATTTTCACTGTGGGCAACCCACCTGGCAGACGCCACCCAAGTCAGCCTTGGACTGCTGAGGTAACCAAAATGTAATGGGGGCGGGAGGAAGGTTATAAATACAGGAGTTAAAGACAGCTCTATGGACTGAGTGACTGATCAAAGCAAGACCAAAAGATGTGTCTGCTGCGTGGGCTGGGTCCCAATCTCTGTACTACTCTGGGTAGGGGTTAGTGCTCTTCCAGTTTTATTTACCAGGCTGGCAAGGGAGCATTTGTTACCCCTAGAGCAGTGGTTCCCGAACTTTAACAACCTGTGAACCCCTTTCACTAAAATGTCAGGTCTCACAAACCCCTCCTAAAAATGAATATTTCCAGAGATTCTCTCTTTTACCTGAGTACAAATTATAAAAGCAGTGATCTTGGAACTATAAAATTTGTTTTTAATGACATGTTTATTCACATTATTATTAATCATTACAGGATTTTTATTACATTATGAAAACAGCAACTCTTCCAAGATCTCACTTTCGTAGCTTGTATCACTTTGAATAAGCCTGTTTCATCAAGGAGTATCACATGTGAAACAGCAGGAAAGTATCTAAGAAGCCTACTCAAAGTTCCTCCTACACAAGCATTCAGGTCTTGAGTAGTCCAGTCAAACAACACATGTTACGAAGCTTAATCTTGTTCTTCATAATAATTTTTAGAACAGTGCTAGGTGCCTATTTAATTTTTAAAACAGCAAAAGATATCCACCTTCCTTTCCATTTCTTATAAGGAGTCTTGAAATTTAAATCTCCTCAGTGTGACATATATGCTTGCTTTGATCTGCACAGCTATTGGAAGTCCAAGGGACAACTCTGTCCACCATTAGGGAATTTTTTTCTGAGAACCCGCTGTAACATTTCACGAACCCCAGTTTGGGAACCACTGCCCTAGCCTGTGGAACTTCCATTAAGCTATCAGCTAACTGCTCTAACTGGAACTGTATCTCACTCAGAGGGAGAGACTGGAGCTGCACTTCATGAGTTGAAGGTTTGTGAATTCTTGCCTGACTTAGCTGGGCTTCTGGAGAGATGATGCCCTATAACGAGCTCCAGGAAATGGATATTCTATATGCTGATCCCAACCCCTGCACCACTCTGGATACAGACTACAGACTTCTTGGAAGGACTGAGACCTGCCATTTCTCAAGCTCTGCAGACTCCAGTTGACACACAGTACATACTACATTCATGCCAGAAAGGCTGAAAAATGACCTCTGAAGAAAGATCAGAGGGGACATGCTGTGTTGAAGTACAGAGAATATTATGCTGAAACCTTATATTTGAAAGTTTGTAACAGAAACAAAAGGTGTAAGTCTGTACAAGGGACACCAGAAGTTTACTGTCAAATAGCTTTTGTTTAAAATTGATTCATAGTATTTCAAACACTACTTACAATAGTTTATACTATTTAAAATGCGTTCTGTGTGCACTGTCTGATTTACTGAGAAAGCGTATAGTGCTCTCCCTTTGAAATTGACTGGGGTCTATTACCATCCGTTTATCAGGGTTTTACATACAATAATCCTGAGGTTTAACGCTGTGTAATGCTTTTTGAAAAGTCCTGAGAAGACCGAACTCTGACCTGTACTTCACCAAAGAGTTATGCTGAGGATGAAGGGCAGTGTGTAGTTATAAAGAATATTGCCTGAGCATTCCCTCCCATCCCTATTACACTTCCAGAAGCAGTCAAGCCATTAAAGGATGTATCAGCTTTGCTTTCACTTACAATAGCATTAGATATCCCCTCCCTGCTGAAAACTAAAAATACAATTTTGCAAAACAATCAGTATACAACATGTGCTAAACTCCTCCCCCATTCACATTTTCATAAGCACTAAAAAGGAAACAGATCCAAAATAGTGAGTTAAAGCAAAAACAACTAACATTAATGAATATTTTTTTCATCTCACTGTTTTAAAGAATATGCTGAGAATAAATGCAGTATTAGGAATAATACACAAAATGCTGCTACATTTTAACAGGTGCACTGACATGATTTCAGCCTCCAAATATTCTCCTTCTCAAAAATAAACAACATTAAAAAAAGAGTCACAAGGCTACCATATAATACTCTTAAAAATCACGTTAATGATCTGACAGGGGAAAAAAAACTTCACAGTGAAGACTGAAATATATTCCATCCAACTCTCCCACTATCCATAGTTCCTACAGAGATCTGAACATTTTGGATGATCTCATAAACCTTATGTGCCTACTACGTACGTAAAACAAGAATAGGTTAAAGGCAGAGTTTCAGATTTCACTATTAAACTTGTACGGTTAAGATCATTCACAGGGTTCTTTATGGGAGAAGCCTGTATTTAGAGAATTCTTCCTGATCTATAAAAATGGCTAGTTTGACATCAGACCTAGATGTAACCTTCTGCAAGGCAGGCTGCCATTGTCTAACTGCAGTTCTAACTAGAGAACTTTGCCCAGATATACCAGCCTATGTTAAACTAATGCCCTTTCACCCTATGGTTATTTGAGAGAACATAGTGTTGAGAGAGAAAATAAAGTCATACTTACAACACTGGGAGGCAGCAATGGGCAATGGTTTCTTCTGGACTTCTGAAAATGAATACTAAAGGAAGACAAAAGAGCGCAGACAGATAACAGATTGAAAGCAACCTTATGAAACAGGATTTCTAGAACGTAACAAGCCTATGCTCAGAGTATATTGGCATGAGGGGTGGGTCCTGGGGAGGGAAGGTGTTAAAGTACAAAATATTTTCCTTAATACTCAAGTACAGAACATGCTCCCAGAAAAGTAAAAATTGGCACTATCCCATGCCAAAATATCTGTTGATGGCTGCACACAAGGCTTGGGTAAAGTCTTAACTACTTTAAAAGCTCAAGACAAAAAATTTCAGATTTGGGGACCTCAAATTAGGCACCTAAATTCATATTGAGTCACCTAAAATATAAATGTCTAACTTTCAGAGCTGCTGAGGAGTGATTTCAGTGGAATGTGCGCATGCTCAGGAGCCTGAGAATACAGCAATTTATACATTAGATGCCTACATCTGAATTTGAGGTACTCACGTTTGAATGCTGTGGCAGTGCTGGATGTGGGAACTGGGAAAGAGCTAGACAATGTGCTCATTAGTAGTGCAATACCCAGAACACTCTTTCAGCAGAGTCTGGAAACATCCAACAACATGAAGGATTTTACATCTTATTTAATACTACACTGGAGTACACAGATTCCATTTAACCAATTTTGGCTTATTCCAAAAAGGTCTGCTACAGCATTAAAGGTGCTCCCTGGAGATATGTTTATGATATTATTTTGGCCGCCTCCTCCCACCATGGACCAATAATTCAAAAATAATCCAGTGTCTGTCTGAGGCGAGACACAGAAGATAAGTAGAATAATTTCTAATCCTATTAGGCAAAATGTCAAGAACACAACCCTCACCAGCCAAGAGCTGGGGTAAAGGGCTCCAAAGTCAGTGGAAGCTGCAAGTTTTGAAATACTGATTTATCAATCAATGCCTCACACTGACCACCAGCAGGGCTATTTCACAATAAATGAGGAAGTAAACATAGGGACGTACTTTCCACTGACTAGCAAGAAGCTGAATAGGTAAGCACAGTGAAAAAGTACAGGCTGGATGAGCAGACAAGGCATCTAAAAGAACTGGGGATTGCATCACAATCCATGCAAACTTCTTCCTCTGCCGAGAATTTGATGAATCACTAGAGGGCACCTATGTTCCACTGCGTGTCTGGCACTAGAATTCCCCTGCTAAAACTCAGCTTTCATCCCAGGAGGAGGGATGTATTGCAGCAGAATTACTGAAAAGTTGTACGTTCACATGACTTGCTTTTCACTAGGTTCACCGATACTAAGAAACCCTAGAGCTATTACTGGAAATGCTCCCTGAAGCCAGAAAAAGCTACACACAAGCTATTTTTCATCCACTTAAACGCAGCTGAGAGACTAGGTTAAACAGTTCAAGACAAGACTTCACTTCTGCCTGAGTATTCTCAATCTCCACAATGAATCCACTAACATATTTAACGGAGGAAGGCTAAGTTAAGGGTATAATAAATTTCCCCCAAACTTTGACACGCTATAGCTAATCACCAACAGGACATTTTAGCAATACTCTCTTGGGAAACATGATTACACTTTAGGTTAACACTATTTACACCTGCCCTTGTTGGAGTAAACTAGTTCCTTAAAGGCAAGAAATGAAGTTCATCAACCAGGTGAATATCACCTTCAATAAGACAAGTGTCCTTGGTGTACAGTTTGCATAAAGAACTAAGAAACCGAAGTGTTCCTTTTTTGGTTCTAGATAACAACGAACATAGCCGGGGGCAGCACTGCTCTCCTAACTGCCTCATCCTGCTGTCTAGCAGAACCAAAGTTTTACACTTGTTTTGAACCTAAGTATCATCCAAAAATCAATTTCCCCTCAATTTTCACATGCTGCAGCCTCTCTTAGAGCATGGCTATACTTGCAGATGTAGATCGCTGAGAGTTAAACCAGCCCTAGAAGAGCGCAGTAGGGAAAGCGCTGCAGTGTGTTCACACTGTCAGATTCAAGTGACTGGCAACATTAGCAGCTCTTGCAACGCCACAGAGAGCAGTGCATTGTGGTAGCTATCCAGCATGCAAGTGGCTGCAACGTGCTTTTCAAATGGAGGAGGTAGGGTGGAGTGTGACAGGGAGTGTGGTGTGTGTATGGGGAGGGAGAGAGAGTTTTTGGGGAGCCGAGAGCATGTCAGCATGCTGTCTTAAGTTCAGACAGCAGCAGACTTCCTCCTCCCTGCCGCCAACAGCAGCATTCCACATTAATGGCTTGCTTTGTCCTGGAGCAGATAAGCAGCTGCTGTCAGAAACAGAGCTTTGAAAGCACATATCCACATTCCTACAGCTGATTCCAAAACAATGACAAGAGTGGCCACTTGACTTAAGGAGATTATGGGACATTTCCGGAGGCTAATCAAAGCACAGTAATGCAACAGCGTGTTCACACTGACACTGGGGCATTTCAGCCAAGTGCTTCTCGTGGAGGTGGATTACCAGGAGTGCTCCAGCTGCAGAGTCCAGGTGCTCTAAGTGCCTTGCTAGTGTGGACAGGTCGTGAGTTAGGGCGCCTGGAGCTGCTTTAATGTGCTCTAACTTGCAAGTGTAGCCAAGCCCTTATTCTAGCTGGCATTAACACTGGACACAAGGGAATGTGAACAGCTCAGTGAAAAAACTTGTGAATGAAGGAAAACTGTAGTAATGACCTAAACTTAACTGTCATGGAAATTCTGCATAGCACTACAGTACACTCTGGAGCATTTTGGATCAAAATCCTACGGTAATTATAGTGTTCGCCTGTTTCAAGTGAGGTTTACTCACCTCAGCACGATCTCCCAAAGAGTTTATCTGTTCTAGTTTTTTGGTCCAATATCTGGCTTCCTCCTCAGGGATATCTATAGCGACAGCAAAGGCATCAGTCATTCACACCAAATTAGCTGTCCAGCAAGTTTTTTTTTAAAAAATAAATTTATATTTAACAGGAACACTTAAAACAGTGATGACATTCCAAGAAAACAGGATATTTTTTAAAGCACATCAAAGACAGCCTTCATTTTGAAATTCACTGAAATGTCCTCTATTAGCATCAAATGTAAAATAAGTTTTAAATAGTAATTTAGTTCCAGATCTCTGTATGAAAACATTCTAGTTTATCGCTGCCTAACCAAAACACAAAACACGTACAAAGCAGAAAAGGAGGACGCAAAATCTGACGTTTATACTACTATAATAAATATAAGTCACTAAAAAAATTATGAACCAGCTACACACTTGGAAACACAATACGATGTAGTCAAGGGCCTCTTCTCCCAAGTTCTCTCCCCTTAACCCCAGAAGAACAATGCCCCTAACTACCCTTCCAGAGAGCACATTTTCATTGATGGCACATCAGGGTGTATGTAAGCATCTACAAACTAATAAAATCACCCCGGTTTTCCTTTGCAGGCCATAAAGTGGCTGTTCTGCGGCAGTCGATGTTACCTGAATGAATTATGCTAAAGTGACAGTGTGTTGTTCTGTGCCGGGAAGATTTAACTTTATGGTAAACTAAAAACACTGCTTCCTCTTCTAGAGGCTGAACTGTCCAGTTACACAATTAACATGCTTGTGCATGTCAGCTAGATGTTTGCAGCTGACAGTTTCGTACCTTTGGCTTGGGTAACTATTTTCTATTTCAAAATTTAAAACAATAAAAAAACATTATATAATGGAGTGTGGAATTCTATCATTTTCAGTGAGGGTCATCTTTTTGAGGAGGAGACTGTCACTCGCGCTTGGGAGATGAACTAGTGCAGATACACCGTGCATTGGGGCAGACAGAGACTGCTCTGAGGACCGCAATTTCACAGAATGATGCTCAAGTTACAAATGGACAAGCTGCGAATCTAGACAGTACCAAGGAAAGGCAGTGAGCTGCAAAAGCAGCAACAGGGACTGCTGCTGCTGAATTCAAAGCATCCCCGTAAGAGAATTATTGAGGTCACTTCAGAAATGTCAGCAGGAAGCAGAACAGAATCCAAGAAGGAGAAGCCGTGGAGGAACACAATATTAAAAGAAACGCACTGTTTAGAGTGAAATCTCACCCGAGCCCTCTCCCAGAATACTTAACAAAAAGATAACACTTCTAAAAAATGAGGTTTTAGAAAAACAGGGATCATTTTTGCAATTTTTTTTTTAAAAAATGTCACAAAAATTCAAAAAGTAGCATTTAGCTTTGGTGTCTGCTTTCTAATGGTCCTTCATTCTTATTTCAAAGTAGGGAATACTCTGTTGGGGAATTTGAGGGGAGGGGGAAGTACCAGAGTCCATCCTAGATAACAGAGGCACTGCTCCAGTTGCTAGTCACCACCATTACACACCTGCACTTAAATGACAACTTCTAAAGCAGAGATACAAGAAGGATAATTACTAATATTTATAACGCTTATAACTTTACATTTTCAGGGATGTCATTACAAAACAAGAGATGTTTCCAGTGGTGGAATTCTTTTTTCTGTGGCTTGAACCTTCATCAATCCATAGGCAGCTTCAAAGATGTATTAGGAAATACCATAAACAAAAATGAACAGAATCAGCAGCTGTCTGAAATGAATCTTTGACCAAAAGCAGCTAGCACGTTCACTCTAACTCCTGAAGGAAATATTTAGTGTTAGACTGAGGTTTTATTTCATTACAGTAGGAAGTGATAAAACCCTAGTTCAGTTCGTTGCCACAGCCTTTATAAATGTGACAATCTGCAAGGCTAAAGGATGACATCTATAAAGTGAATATCCCCAAGAAATTAAAAAAGCAAGGCTCAAGCATTTCTGAAAACATCTTGAGAAATAAGAGCCCTGCACTGGGACCAGGATAGTTTTGTCCAACACAGTGAAGTCTTTTCCAAGGCCTATGGGACACTTTAGAAGTAGACAGTTCCCTAGACCAATGTTTCTCAAAGTGAGGGTCCCTAGATCATTGTAGGGGTGTCAGATGGCAGGCTGGTGGCTGGGCACCCAGCTGTGAAGGCAGCGCCACCCACCAGCAGCATCAGAGAAGGAAGGGTGGCAAAACTGTCTGAAAATACCATGTCACCCTTACTTCTCTAGAGCAGGTGGCAGGGGGCGCAGCCTTCACAGCCTCTGACTAGCAGAGCCACTCCGCTCTGCCTTCAGAGCAGGGCGCTCCATAAGAACAAGGCCATTTTGATTGCGTCACTTCCCTAAGCAAGGCCCTTGTTTTCATAGAATGTGGCCTACCACTTCTATAGCGTATGAAGAGCCCTAGCCCCTACTCTAAAGGCAGGAAAAAAACAGTGAAAACAAAAAATATATAGTACTGTAAAATTTGAAAAACTAATTTGTTAAAACAATGGATCATTTTATTGTACACGTCATGAAGAGAGGAGCTCAAGCTGATGGAGGGTGGAAAAGAGGATTTGTAAGTGCAGGAAAAAAACCAAAACCCAGAAAAAACTACAGTTCTTATTCGGCATTTGGATTTACTTACACTGGCTCAGAAGACATTTCAAGTCCCCAGTGTGTTTTGGGTAGTCAAGTTTTGGCCAATAACAGCCTAAAACCAAACAAACTCCAGCGACATTTACAAACAAATCACCCTACATATGTGGAGAGGTCTGTGGAATTTTTTTAAAGAAACCTTCATAATAATAATTGGAGATATACTTATCTCCTAGAACTGGAAGGTCATTGAGTCCAGCCCCCTGCCTTCACTAGCAGGACAAAGTACTGACTTTTGCCTCAGATCCTTAAGTAGCCCACTCAAGGATTGAACTAACAACCCTGGGTTTTGCAGGCCAGTGCTCAAACCACTAAGATATCCCTCCCCCTTTGAACTTGAGCAACAAAAAATTTATGCAAATCAGCAACTGAAAGCCAAAACTCTGGCAACACTTTATGCTCTCTCACTTTTAACCACTAGGGCAAAGAAGCCTCACCATCACCAAATCTTATTTTTCCTGCATCTAAAAAGGAGAGAGTAGGATTGGCAAAATGCTGCTGCTCAGCTGAGCTCTATTCCACTATCAAATGGTACAGTGAGTCATTGTACTGAGGATATGTCAGGTGGTGGAAAGGATTAAAAGGAGCACATTCTTTTCCTTACATATTGATGAATCCACCAATGTTTCAGGGGCAGCACAGTTAGTGGTCTATGTTCGGTATACTTGGGAAAACAGTAAAAGATGACTCTCTCTTTGGCAAGGCACTGCTGACATATACTAGGGAAAAGGAAATATTTCAAGCTCCTTAATACCTTTATAACAGGGAACACATTAACTGGAACAGCTGTGTAGGGATCTGCACTGATGCCGCGACAGCTGTCTGGTACCAAATGTGGTCTTGTAGCCCAGTGGACATGCTGCGCGATTCACAGGAAGGCTCTTGCTGGTAGGAATATGGATCCCTACCTTAAATCAATTTTGAGTCAAGCTGTAGCAATCAGTTTTATTAAAGCAAAGCCACTGAATTCCCAACTTTTTAGAAGTCTGTGTGAAGAAATGGGTTTGGATCATCAGCACTTATTACTGCACACAGAGGTTCACTGGCTGTTGTGGGGAGGAGTTCTAACCTGCCTGTTTGAATTGAGAAATAAGGAGTGTTTGTTTCTAAGGCCAGGTCTACACTGCGACTTTAAATCGGTTTAATGGCCGATATACCGATTTAACACTGTATCCGTTCACACAACGTCGTCATTAATATCGAGTTAAACGGCTCCTTAAATCGATTTCGGAACTCCTCCCAAACGAGAGGAGTAGCGCTAAATTCGATAGTAATAACTCGGATTAGGGTTCCAGGGGGGCCTGTCGACAGTACAAAGGGGCATTAACGGCTGCCGGATAGAAGAGCAGAGAAGCTGCGGCTGATTGGGGAACGGAGAGAAGAGGTTGAAGCAAAGAATGGATGCGGATTCTTTGTGGAAACCCCACTTGTGTTAATACAGCCACGGAGAGTAGTCTTGCCGCGTCTTACTTAATACACTTTGACTCTTCTTGATTGGCAGGACAGACTCTTATTTTTAGAAAACATAAGGGAGGGGTTGCACTCAGTGGCTCAAGTGAGTCAATCCCCAAAGATTAGCTTTTGTGTGCGCCCCAGCTGATTTTAGACCCATGTGCATTCCATGAGAGTGACGCAGTCTCCAATGCACAAGTTCCATCAGAGGAAGGTGATGGGAAGATCAACCGTCATGTGTCTTTAATTGCAGTTATATCTCCTCGGCAGTAGACGGTATACAGAAGGACTGACTGTAACCATCTTGCTTATCATTGCAAAGCAATTTAGAATGCTGGTGCTGTAGCGCTCGAGTGTCGCCCTCCTGTCTCCACAGCATCTAGTACACATATGGTGACGCCGTGGACAAAAACAAAAAGACGGATTCGCGTAGTTGCTGCACGCTGCTATATGTTTCTGCAAGGCAATCCAGGGAGAAAAGGTGCGGAAAGGATCTTGTCTGCTGATGTTTTCCTGGAACAAGGAATGACTGGACGACATTTACCAGAACCCCCCGCGCACCAATTAGATGGAGTCCATCAGTAGGGCGGCGGACAGGGATCATGAGCAAGGGAAGGGGTGTGTGACGCGTCATGAGGTGGTTCTCCAGCTATATCCACCTTTGTCCTCAGCTTAGTCTTCTTAAAAACTTAAATTTTGCATTCTTGGTGTCTGAAGGCGCCCAGGGTCTTAGATTAGCTAGGTTACAAACACGGTGTTCTCCGCCAATGACGTTTAAACGGAACAGTCGTCATCCGAGATCTCTGTTCCCCCACCCCAGCACGGAGAATGAAATCCTTAAAATAATTAAGCAATCCTTATTGGAGCTACATTACAATGTCTACCCTCTCTCGATGATGTCGTAAAGCCTGAAAATGCTGCGTTAACGGATAGAGGCGAAATGCTGCAAGGCAGCACCTGAAAGATTTATCCGCCTCCTCTGCCTCTTCCTCGTAGTGTATGATGCGATACGTAGTACGGCTGTAGGACACGCAGAAAACTGTTACCCTCTCGCCTTCTTTCTTGTTTCCACTCCATCAGTAATATGGGACAGAACGTAGCATGAATAACTCTGCTGGAAAATTTTTGAAGCAAATTGGGATGACTCATTGGGACTGAGTTCAATCCTTGCGCTTTACTGTTGGTTAATAAAAATAGTCAGTCCGGACAAGAAATAGGAAAAAGTGTATATAGCAGTGTATTCACAGCCCACAGCTTGCACTCGCTGTCAGTATTCACAGGAGGCACTAGAGTGGAAGAAGTCAGACTCATAGATAAACGCAACCGGTTGGCTTCCCACCATAGCCTGGGCTACGCACTCGGGCAGTGCCTCTCCCCCCCCCCCCCCCATTGTTGCCATGGGATGTTATGAGACATGCTCGCAATGGAATAGAGATCACAGGAGAGACAGAGTTAGTGAGATAAAATGGAGGGGGATGGCAGCCATCCATGGCCTCATGACATGTCCATGCAGTTCACAATCTTTTCTTTTACAACAATAAATGAGAAGGAAGGCGGAGCCTTGTCTGATGAAGCTCAGCCCCTAAGTGAATAAGTATGAAGACAGTTACAGCCAGTTCTGTACCAGCCACTGTCAGAAAGGGACGTCGATTCCGCATTTCACCCAGGAGCCCCCCGGGCCAGACTCATAGCCGGAGCACTTTCACTGATGCGGACCATCTTTAACCACTGGGGAGGGGACATGAAGGAGAGCGCTGCCGAGAACGAAGTGACCCATGTCTGTATCGAGAGCCTGACCTCGCCTTCACCGCTAGCCGAAGCCATCGCGAGATATTCGCTCTCGCCAGCAGTAGTATGCAGTACACAGAGCTGTCGCGGTGACATCGAATACTAGTACTCAAGAATTATGTTATTTTACTTTTCCTTTCACGGCTCCTGGTGGTGAGCGGTGGAGGGGATGACTGGAGACGGTGGTATAACAGAGCGGAGGTTCATGGTCAACGCACGCTGCATCTCCTCGTGAGATACATCCACGCAAGAGACAACAGTGTGAAAGATTAGCACCAAATTACTCGGCTGGCAGTGGCAGACATGGACATGCATTGTGGGCCGCGCGCAAGCCCGCTATATAGAATGCAAATAGTTTTCTAAATGATGATCCTCGGCTGTGTGGTGATGGTAGCTGTAGTCTCGATACCCCTCCCTCGCCTCCATGAGCATCCCATGTGGAGTCTCTGGCGTCCACGGTCGACGGTTGTACACGCACCGCTGGATGTATCGCTGGAGTTTTGGTTTTTGTCATAAACGCTTTGGCAGTTTCGTGTTACGTTTAACAGTTAGCTCTGATGAAAACAGATTTGATGTCTCACCATCTTACAGCCGAGGCATGATTCTATGATCTGCCGTTAAGGGTTCAAATGCAGGAGCTACTTTTGCATTTGACACATGCGATGGGCGCCACCGTGGGTGATCGAGGTGGGCACGTGAAAGCAGGAAATGTCTTGACCAAAGAGTCGTTGGGGCTTTTTTCCTGTTGAACCGGCACTCCGCATCCAGAGTGTCGGATTGTAGACCAGAGTGTGTCCAAGATGGGGTGCACTGTCCTGCCTGAATAATAGGCAAACTCTCTTGTAAATTTAGAAGATCCAGTGTGTGCAGAAGAGCACAGCTGGTCCGATGGTCAGTATTCACAGGCTGTGCCCCTAGCAGGAAGAACCGCACCCAGTGCTTTCCCTCCTCGCCCCTCACCGCTTCCTGGAAGGCATGTCCGTGACAAGTGCCCTTCGCCCATTTGTGTCATTGAGTTTTGTAAGGAAGTCGAGAGAATAAAGAAACAGAGGACATTGTTAGATAGAGGATAAAAATGAGTCGGGGGGCGAAGGCACTTGGAAGGGGCAGCCCTCTCGGGGGGTACCAATATGACAGTCCAAGGGCAGGCTGGACTCAATTTTTAGAAACCGGATAAGGGTAGAACTTATGACTCATTGCCACAGCGAGTGGCAAATTCTACCAATATTATGACTTTTCAAAAATATGGGTCAGCCGCTCCGATGCCCATGTTTCAGAATGATGAAGTTCTGGTTACTTCTAGCGGTCGCTGTTCCTAGTATCTGCGGAGGAAACAAGGAGCTAATGATTGCCACATCTCGCAGATGGCTTGAGCAATTATATGCAGCCATGGGTTTCTCGTGGAATAGTGTGAGGACAGTTCCTTGGCAGCGACCAGGTGTCTACCACACGCGGAAGAGGAATGGGACGAGGAAGAGAGGAGCGGAGGACTGCTGTTAGCATTCCTTCTACCAGCAGCATTCGTTACACATGTAGGGTGACATAGAAAGTAGTCCAAGGAATGATGTGACCTTGTCCCTTCGTTATTTTTCACGTGGCTGGTTGGGGGGGAAAAACTAAACTGACAGGAGCTGGTCCTTCCTGCACCGCACGCCAGACACTGTAGTTTGAAACCTACAGAACAAGTTGGGTAGCTTCCAGCCAAGAATGAGAATGAATTTTCAGAGACTGCTGCTGGACTGTGGATAGCTGGAACGTCCTCAGTTACCCACCTCCCTGCCCTCATGAGCGTCCTTATTTGAGTCTCTGGTCTTCCCGTTACGCTGTGTCACGCAGCCGTGTGTATCCTTGGAGATTGTTTTATTCAAAGACGCTTTGGGTTTCGTGTTCTGTAACGTGGGAGGCTGCGATACAACAGAGTTTGTCTCCCTCATAACACGCGATCAGACCCTAGTAGTATCTCCCGTGACGAGTCTGTTACGCTGGAGCTACTTTTTCGATTTCAGACTGGCACTCGCCAGCCGTGCGTTGATTCAGAGCTCAACGCTGAGGCAAGCAGGCAAATGTAGATTCAAAAGTGCGCGTGGGCTTTTAGTCTGTTTACCGGCCGCGCTTATATTGAGTTCAGAGCTGTCCAGAGCGTCCGCGTGTGCGTGCACTTCATGGGAATGCCGCGCCGGATGAGTACCCAAATAACGTCAGAAATTTCCGTCCACAAG
>NC_133774.1:2470560-2478543 GCF_003597395.2 Chelonoidis abingdonii
AAACTATGGAATTTAGCTGTAGGAACGCATACCACAGTGCTGCCCCTCCCTCCTGAATCGGATTTTTTATAGCTTTGGACCGATGGACGCAAACAAACGATTTCGTGATCCCACTTGAACTGTGGACGCGCTAAACCGATTTTATTAGATCTGTTTTGTAATATCGGTTTAAGCTAATTCGAAATAATCGTGCAGTGTAGACGTAGCCTGACTCAAGTGGATTCCACCCTGAAGAAACATTTAAGTGGCATCAAATGGTTGGTTGGCAGCTCTCTTGTATGTACCAGGCATTTTTTACATTTGATTAAGTTCAGTGAATGAATCACTACAAGGAATTGAAACAAACATTCTCAAACTCAATGACAAAACCTATGCCTTTACTAAAAAAGTGAATCTTTGGAAGTCGTGTCAGCAACAAAAAATTTCAAATGTTTTCAGGGCTGAACAATCTGCTAGAAATCTCAGCCAGTGATGTCATCACTGGGAATATAAAAACATGTAGCTGAACATCTCCCTACATTCGCACAGAGTATTTCAAAAACTGGGCTCAGTTGTGATCTAACCACATTTAACTGCATAAGAACCTATTCGACTATGACTTTTCTTCAAATTCAAATGTCAGCTTGAAAGCTCCGGAGGAATTGACTGACATCTCACATGATTCCGTTCTGAAGCAACGATTCCAATCCTAGCCTCTGCTGACTTCTGGGTTTCACCTCGAAGCAAACTATCCCCAAATCTCAACTGCAGCAAGTAAAGTGTTTCTCCCATTTGCAACAACTTACTTATGCGAACCTGTTTTTTTCAGCTTTGACATACTTAAAGAATAAACACTGGGCAAAACTGAATGTAGAGGACAATTTAAGGGTCTGCCTGAGTTCCCTGGAGTCACAAATCAAAAAAATGTGTGCTTCAAAACAGCAGCAGCCTTTGCATTAAGAGTCCAGATACCTGTTTGTATATAATTATGTATAAAGCCACAATCCTTGGACAATGTTATGATTATTACCACAATCACTGGAAAAGGCTTTCAACTCCCGCAACTGTGTCCTGTTGCCTAGTTTTTTGCCCCAGAAAATGTGTTCCCTAAAGTCCACATATTTGTTCCTGAGAAATGTTGCTTTACGCTTTTTGAAACGCTTCAGTGCCTTTGACTGCAGGGATAATGATAATCTGCTTCTATTAGTACACTTATGAGTAGGTACAGTAATTTGCTATCACTTTTGAGGGGTGGGGGGCAGTCATCACAGCCCGAAATATTTTCAAAGGGAGTCCCAGCACAAATAGTTTGAGAATCCCTGCACTTTTAACAGATTGCACTTTGTTGGCAGATATCAGCACATGTTCAATCCCTCTCCACCTGAGAAAAAGGAGCTGCAAGAGAAGTTTGTTGATTACCAGTTGATGTAGAAATCAGCTATCACAGAATCATAGAAGATTAGGGTTGGAAGAGACCTCAGGAGGCCATGTAGACCAAACCCCTGTTCAAAGCAGGACCAACACCAACTAAATCATCCCAGCCAGGGCTTTGACAAGCTGGGCCTTAAAAACCCTCTAAGAATGATGATTCCACCACCTCCTTAGGTAACCCATCCATTCCACTGCTTTCATCACCCTCCTAGGGAAATAGTGTTTTCCTAATATCTACCTAGACCTCCACCACTGCAACTTTGAGGACCATTACTTCTTGTTCTGTCATCTGAGACTAACCAAGCCTCAATCCTCTTTGGAACTCCTCTTCATGTAGTTGAAGTGGATATTCACACCCCGCTCCACCTCTTCTCTTCTGCAGCCTAACAAGTCCAGTTCCCTCAGCCCTCTCCTCATAAGTCATGTGCCCCATCCCCTATGATCATTTTCATTTGCTTTCTTGCTGACTCGTCTCCAAACTTTGTCCAAATCCTTTCCATACTTTGGGGCCCAGAAAGAAATGGACGCAATACTCCAGATGTGGCCTCATCAGTGGAACGAAATAAATAGAGAGAAATATTTTTACTTCCCATTGCTGGCAATGTGTTTCTTACTAATGCAAGCCCCAATATGCCGTTAAACCTTTGTGATAATGAAGCAGGGGTAGCCCCCTGTTGATGGACACTCAGCCAGCTAGTTTAGCTGGTAAAATCCCTCTTGGTAGCTGTTCTCTTGCTTGTTTTACCTGTAAAGGGTTAAAAGTCCCTCCGTAAAGGAAGTGGGCCCTTGACCAAAAAGACGCCAATGGGAAGGGTAGAACTTTTTAAAAATTGAGAGAGAAAAAACAAAAAAAAACCTGTCCGTTTGTCTGTTGGGTTCTCTCTGGGTCTTAAGGAGGACAGGCAGCAGAAATTTGCTGGTAAGTTTTGAACCACATATCAAAACCATCGGATCATATCTAGAACTACTTTTAACAACCCAAATAAGTTAAGTAAATTAAGAATGGATCATAGAAGATGTGTGATTAGGTTTATTTCTGTTTATTTTTTTAAGTCTTTGTGAACTCCTCTGTTGCTAACCCCAGATGCTGTTTGTTGCTTGTCTTGTTTCTGTGTCTTATTTTTGGAATTGCCTCTTTTTAAAATATAGCAAAAGCCTAAGTTGCCGAGTATGTATTTTCTTCCTTTTTGGTTTTTAATAAAATTGACCTTTTTTAAGATTTTGGTTGATCCGAAGATGGTTTGCTGCAATGTTTTGATTAGCTAGTAGCAACAGCTAATTTCCTTTGTTGCTTTCTCAGTCTCTTCCCTGAGAGGAGGGGAGGTGAAAGGGCTTTCAGGGATATGCCACAGGGAGGATTCCCAAGTGCTTCCTTTCTCAGGCTCCAAAGGAGTTTGTTTTTTGGGCGGCGGGTTTTGCAGTTTGGGTGCGTCGGCAGTGTTTAGTGGCAAAGCCAAAGGTCAGAGAAAATCCTTGGGAGTTTAATACAAGCCTGGAAGTGGCAAGTATTTAATTTTTTTAAAATCCTGTGGACCCCACCTTCTGTACTCAACAGTGACGCAGTGGGGATTCAGCCGTGAGGACCTTCTTTGGCAACGAAAGGGCACACTGCTGGTCCCTATCCAGGCTTCTTATCCACTGTAACCCCAGGTACTTATTCTCTGCAAGAACTGCTGGCCTAGCCATTCGGTTCCTAGTCTGAGCAGTGCATGGGATTCTTCCATCCTAAGTGCAGGACTCTGCACTTGTGTCTTGTTGGAACCTCATCAGGTTTCTTTTGGCCCAATCCTCCAATTTGTCTAGGTCACTCTGGACCCTATCCCTATCCTCCAGCACATCTACCTCTCCCCGCAGCTTAGTGTCATCCACAAACTTGCTGAGGGTGCAATTCATCCCATCATCCAGAGCATTAATAAAGATGTTGAACAAAATTGGCTCCAGGACTGACTCCTAGGGCACTCCACTTGATACCAGCTGCCAACTAGACATCAAGCTGTTGATCACTACCCGTTGAGCCCAATGATCTAGCCAGCTTTCTATTCACCTTAGAGTCCATTCATCCAAGAATACCATGGGAGACCGTATCAAAAGCTTTGCTAAAGTCAAGATCTATCACATCCACTGCTTTCCTCAGATCCACAGAGCCAGTTATCTCATCATAGAAAGCGATCAGGTTTGTCAGGCATGACTTGCCCTTGGTGAATCCATGTTGACAGCTTCTGATCACCTTCCTCTCCTCAAGTGCTTCAAAATGGATTCCTTGAGGATCAGCTTCATGATTTTTCCAGGGACTGAAGTGAGATGGACCAGTCTGTAGTTCCCCAGGTTCTCCTCCTTCCCTGAGCTATCACTCAGTGTGTATGGAATGAGGCAGCACTACAGACTGACACAGATAACACCTCTGTGCAATACATGATGGACACGGTGTGGCATATCTTAATTAGCCATGTCAAAAGCCCTAGTGGTTTTCTCACATTCCCATTATTGTCCAGGCTTATCTTAGTGTTAACTCCACTAAAATTCAGGAGACAAGAAAGTGTTCAGTCTTATTTGAAAGAATAAGACACCATTCAGACCAAACCTTGGACTACATGGAATACAGTCCTCTATTATCTAAGTGAAGCTGGCAACTCCTGAGCCATGTTTCAAGTTTGAGCCACCAAAAGAAGTTATAACAACAGTGAAACAGGCCTCATGGCAATATAACAAAGCACATGAATAAGACGTGAAACCAAATTAGATATTAAAAAGAAATGTGGAGTCTGAACCCTTTATCTATGGTTTGTTAGCTTCAAATTAATTAAATTTTTTATTTTTACATTTATTTAATGTATCGTTTGGTTGTATTTTATTTTAACTATTTAATTTTGCATTTATTTTGGAATCTGATTTTTAGTTTACAGTAAATGAGCAACAATATACAAACCAAATATTTGTACTATAAAATGGATCATTAATATGACCTGGTGATATGCAAAATAAACACTGTTGTATTGACAAAAGAGTCTTCTTTTTTGTTCAGTTTTTCTAAGAACAGGTTTTTGATATTTTTAATATTACTCGTTTTGTCCACTGACTATGTGCCTACTCAGGTAATAACTCTGGTCCTCAGAGATCTCCACCCATCCAGGTTTTTGTTCCAGCCAGCAAATAGTTGTTTTTCTTAAAATCCACTGGCTTGCACTGCATATAGAATTCTCACCTGCCTTAGACTTTAGTATGAATTAGGACATTTAAATGTTTCATATGCAATATTAAGCAGGTCACAATTTAAAACTATTAAGTGCTGGTCTAATTAAAAACCTGGACTGTTGGATGTTGCCAAGGACTAAAAATGAGAGTCCCTGACTTTGACCTAATACCACAGCACCTGAAAAGTCTCACTCTGGGTATGTCTATGCTACAGGATTATACCGATTTTACAGAAACCGGTTTTTTAAAACAGATTGTATAAAGTCAAGTGCATGAAGCCACACTAAGCACATTAATTCAGCGGTGTGCGTCCATGTACCGAGGCTGGCGTCGATTTCCGGAGCATGCAGATAGGAAGGGTTTCTTACGCTCAAGTCTTCAGAACATTACTCTGTTTTAAACGGCTGCAGCAAGGGAAGTGTACTTCCCAGACCGAAACAACAGTGGGGATGTTGAAATGCCTGCATTATTCTGGGTACCCAGCCGTACCCCTGTTGCATGGCTCAGAAGCCATACACAGAGCAGCCTGGGACGTAGTCAGGAGTGTTCAACGTACAGGCTAGCAAAGTGCAGATGGTTTGGTAGAATGTGCATTTTGGCTGTTTAAAGGCGCGGGACGCACATCACAGAATCAAAAAATATAAAAAGGAATTGACTCGCTCAGACCTCAGCCAAACCAATGTCCCTTTGTTATTTGCTGCTTGCTGTGTGCTCCGCAATCTGTGAGAGTAAGCGAGAGACATTTATGGCGGGGTGGAGGCTGAGGCAAATTCACCCTGGCCGCTGATTACGCGCAGCCAGACACCAGGGCGATTAGAAGAGCACACCAGGAGAGCAGTGAGCATCAGAGAAAAGCTTCGAAACCGATGTGTCATCTGGGCCAGGTATGTGTGACTGCCTGAGTTTGTTTCCGCTTGATGAACCCCCCCTTCATTGACACATTCCCTTAAACAACCCACCCCCCCCTTAGATTAACCAGTGCTTGCTTAAGGGAGATAAAGTCAGCTCATTTAAAAATCACGTATTCTTATTAATTCATTATAAAAGAGGGAAGAACTGACAAGGTAGCCCAGTGTGGTTTGGGAGGAGATAGGAGGGAAGGAAAGGCCAGTAAAAAATTTCAAAGTAATGACAGCCTTTGGTTGGGCTGTCCAACGGGGGGGAGTGGGACGGGTGAGGAGGATGTGAACATGTGACAAGTGAGGGGTGGTTATCAGAGGGCTGAACAGCAGCACTCTGGTGATCCTGCTGCTATCCTGAAGCTTCACCAGCGTCGGAGCATGTCAGTTTTGATCACGCAGCAGCCCCAGAGTTGACATCCTGCACCCGCTATTCTTCTTGCCTACACCTCTCATCTCGAGCATCCCTCCTGTCTTTCACGTCACTGGCATTTTCCTGTAATTTGATTACCATGTCCTTCCACTCATTCAGATGAAGCTCTTTCAGTGCAGGTCACTTCCGATGATTTCGAGAACATTTCGTCTCGCGTCTTTTTTTTCCTTGCCTTATCTGAGATGCCTCCCTACTCCGTCCCGTGAAGGCTTTGAAAAAAATTCCAGCTGCATGAGGAGGAAAAAAATGGAGAGAAGATTTTAAAAGAACATTTTACAACAATGCTTATACTCTTCACAGTGAAAAAAACACTATTCACCTTACATAGCACATGTGATTTCACTTATAAGGTCGCTATTTTGCATCTTAATATTTTGAGTGCCTGCGGCTCTGTGTTAAATATCTCACAGACTCAAGGTCCGTGGCAGCAAAATTCGGCTGCATGCGGACCATTGGTAAGCCATTATCGTCTGTAGCCTGTCATATCCAGCGCCCTCCTTTACCAAATTTACAAGCAAAGTCTGTCAGTGCTGCTTCTTTCCTGCTTAACTGGCAGCAGCAGTCATCACCCCACATCCATGTCTCTGGATGATCGCTTTACCCCTCCCACCGCCGTGGCTGTTATTTCATGCGAAGATCACTGCTAATCACCCCCCTTCAACTCCCCAACGCGCGGTAGTAGCAGAAAGATCCCTTGCTAGCCAAACGCAAAAAAGCTCAGACCATTCACGCCCCCGTTCCCCCCGCTGGGCTAACCTGCAAAGGAAAGGATTTCTTCTAAGCAACAGGCAAACAGGCCCAGTTAGCATGGCCATCTCTGTCCCCTTAATTAATTCCCCATTAAATTTCAACCGAGGTTACATGAACAATTATCACTCTTCCTGAGTGATAACACAGCCGAGATAAAAACGGATGTTGCTGCTCAATGCCCAGCAAAACACCGGGACCATGTTACGCAGCTAGGCTTTGTCATGCAATGATACCAAGGATTAGCTTGCTACATTGCATGGATAGTGGTCAAGTGTTCCTACTATGGAGGACGGAATAAGGTGCCCTGCCCAGAACCTTCTGCAAAAGGCTTTGGCAGTACCTCCAGGAGGCTTCATGGAGAGGTGCCTGGAGGATTTCCGCTCCATCCCCAGACATGTAACAGACTCTTCAGTAACTGTACTGGCCGCGAATGCATCCCAAGTCCTCAGGGCAAATTAATCATTACCAGAAGCGCTTGCTTTTAACCATATTGGGGTATATTTACAAAAATGGTACAACTCCCAAAAATTCAGAGGTCCCTGTCATGCTTCACGTGGGGATAGTGGCTGGGAGGGTATTTCCGTCAGGCTGATGAAAAAGCTCCTGGCTGTTGAGGAGAACGGAGTTGCTGTGTGCTCTCTTCAAAGCTCCGTCCTTCTCTTTCCTCCTCATCTTCCCCGTCCGCGAATCCTCAGCCATGCTGCCCGATTTACCACGCCCACCTTAAAGGAATCCCGGACAGGGCTTGGGATAGTGTGGTGGACCCCCTGAGATTGCATGCAGCTCAGCGTAGAAGAGGCATGTTTTTGGCCCCGCAACCCCCGCCCCGCCCCATGCCCGAATCCTTCAATGTTTGCTTCTTTGGGTTTCTGGTAGGCTTGTCTAAGCTCCCTAACTTTCACACGCACTTTACTGAGTCCTGGTGTGGTCTACTCCATCATAGTCTTGGAAATTTTTTCAAATGTTTTTTCATTTCGTCTTTGGAACGGAGTTCTGTAGCCGGAATCCTCTCCCCATACAGTGATTCAGTCCAGTACCTCCCATTGTGGTCCATGTTGGAGCTCCTTCTCGATTAACTCAGGAGACGCATTGTTTACCTGTGCTTGAGCCTCTCCACGCTGGGCAAACAGGAAAATGAAAGTTCACAAGTTTGCGGGGCTTGTCACTGTAACTACCTGGCAGTGCATCCGAGTTCAGATGGCTTTCCGAGCGGTCACACCTGGTGCACTGGTGGAAATACGCCCGGAGGCCAAATACCGTCGATTTGCAGCAAACACTAACTCTAGTCTGCATGGGCAA
>NC_133774.1:2478568-2539517 GCF_003597395.2 Chelonoidis abingdonii
CAGCATCTGCACTGTGGATAAGACTTCCCATCAGTTTCCTGCCGTCTCCCCGCCCTGGAATTCTGGGTGAGATCCAGGCCTGATGGGCAACAAAACACTGTCCGCGGAGTGGTTCTGGGTTACAGCCACTCACCTCTCCTCCATGAACATCAGACAACCATTCGCGCCCATTTTTTCCGCTGAACTACTGCAACCCCACACTGCACAGCAAGCGTGGCCCTGCTCAGCTAAGATAGCAATATGGACCGTCATAACAACTCACCGCCACTCTGTCGTCTGCAAGTCTTGCTGACCGGACCTGCAAAACCAGACGGGAGATCCGGTGGCTACCGGAAGCGGCTGTCCGAGAGCTGCCATGAGGGACATTGGACACAGCCTTCTCCTCAACCATCGGGGCCCTGCGCTTTGGATCCTGCCGAGCGTAATGGACGCAGGTTCCTAGCTTGAATCGGTGATTCCTTGGGCCCGGGAAACCCAGCACAGACGCGGGCGACCCCCGCCCATAGCGCCCATTGCAGCGTTTGGGATGATCCCCAGTGGGCTGCAAAACTTTTGCCATGCCCCCGTAAGGGCACTTTCATGGGAACTCTTGTCGACTTTGCCTTTCCCCTGCCTTGAAACGCCACGAATACCACACGAATGAGCAGCAGGACCTCACAGCTGACAAGCGCGTGGCAATTAGCCCTTTGGAAGCTCTGCAACGCCCAGACAGCTACGGTAGTTGGGAACTCAATTTTGGAGTTGATGAAAATTTGCTGGGGGGGGGGCGGGGGTGGGGAGTGCTGTGATGCAAGCAGCCGAAGCCAATCATTTAGCTTGCTGCCTATGCAAGGTTGTGACCTTGGGAAGTTGCGGTGTAGTGGGATCCGGCTTTGCTTGCAATGGGATTTCCCTACTGTGGTGGGGCAATAGATGGCACCATATCCCTATCTTCGGCACCGGAGCAGCCAGGGCACCCGTACGATCAAACCGCAAGGGGATGGCAATACAGATTTCAGCGCTACGCCTCTCGTCGGGAAGGAGTACAGAAACCGGTTTAAAGAGCCCTTTATATCGATATTAAGGGCCTTGTTGTATGGACAGGTGCAGGGTTAAATCGCTTTAACACTGCTAAATTCGGTTTAAATGCGTAGTGTAGGCCAGGCCTCAGCCTTGAATCTCACTCTTTGGGGCTGTAAATCTCACTCTTAAGAACAGCGAACCCTTGGAATCTCTGTAAGCCATGAGCTATTGCTAGGCAACTACAGCAATGGGTTAGCACAACAACCCACAGACATTAGACGCCTGGAAGAAAAGACTAAAAAGGACAACAACAAAAGAGCAGAGTGTCTGTTTGAACAGACAGAAGCACAGAAATTTTGCTTCATCTACATGGTAAACAAACTGAAGCACAGAGACTATTAGCAGCTGGACCATGACCAAAAGTTTTTATCCAGGATGTAGGGCGAAGAACCCTAAAAGCCATCTCAAGATGGCAGAGGTGAAAGCCAGAGAGAATATCTTAAGTCAAGCAGCAAGAAAAAAAACAAAACGTCTTTTTCCTTGTTAAAGAAGTGTTCCTTCTGGGGTTCTGCAAAGTCTTCAAAAAAAAAAAAACATTTCCGTAACACCAAATGGATGACCCAGACACGATAAAGAGAACAGAGTCATGCTCCTTCAGTGCAAATGTGCATTGTCTGCCTAAACTAACTAATGGGGAATAAAGAAGGAATAGAAAAGGAAGAAAGTGCATCGTCCAACAAAAGTAGAGCACACTCCACCTTCTATTTTGGAAAGCTACTAACTAAGGGTTTTGCTCAAATTTACCACATTGTACTTAAGCAAGCAAATATGCTCTCTCACACACCCCACTCCATTCTTATCCATTTTATTGTATTTGGGAGATCTTCACCTGGGGAAAAAAATGAGATGCACATTCTCAGGAGATATTTAGGAATACTGTCTCTCTTCTCAAAACCATTATGTTCTCTGCTCCCACAAGGGGAGATCTCTCCCCCACCCCCACCTCCCATTCCTTGCTATATTTGCCTTTTCAGCCATTTTCAGTATCTCCTGTGGCAAGTCTAATTACATTGACAGGGAAAACCTAAGCTCAGAAAAACAGTAGTGCTGTTTACTCTGATGGGCAGAGGGTTAGTCAGGAAACAGAAACCTTGAAACCACTAAAGTTGATGCTCAAAAATCTTGCAGTTTCACAGAAAGCTCATGTTTGAGCCAAGGGAACATTTAACAAGAGGTTCACCTCATGCACTCAGAATGTATGGCTGGATTTCAACACGATAAAGAAACACATTACTTCCAAGAATTTTAGAAGGAGAGTCATTAATTTTGTATTGTAAATTAAATTTGTGTCTCCATATGTTTTCTCTAAAACTTAACTATGATATAAGCATTCTTGGAAGAAATACAAACAAATGAAGTAAGATAACTAAAGGAGAATGGATTTGCAGGTATTATTACCCTGCAACAGCTGACTGAACCACAACCACTTAAAAGAGCGCAGAGAGTTGCTGTAGCTGCTGCAGACATCAAGTGGTTCAGAGGATCTCTGAACTCAGGAGTTGGCAGGTTAAATGAAGGAATAAGTATTTCACTTTTTAAAATGTGAACAAACTTAAAAGGGATCTTCTGTTTGGGATTTTACACATTTTTGAAGTCAAAAGAGAATTGTAATTCACTTAACAGCCTCACTTTTTTCTTATAAACGCTGCTCCTCAGATATTTATGTTGTGCTCATACATTGGGCAATTTGTTTTTAAAGAATAGCAAGAAAAGCAATGTGCTGCTTTCAATTCTTGAAGAGAATACAGAAATTGGGGGGTGGGGAGAGAAGAATCACATTTAAGACGTAAGGGATTTTGTATTTATCCAACACAAAAGTCTGCTCTACCATATAAAGGTCTTTAAGATAACTGCTTTACTGGCTGTAAAAAGAAATCAGCACTTTACATGAGGGATTTTTACTTTACACTCATACAAGATGAGAGTAGTATTTCTGCAATGCAGAATGAGCAAGTTTCAGCAGATAGTCTTGCTTCATTAGTAATATAGAAGAAAACTAACATATCTCACAAAAAGTTTAAGGTGATTTATTATCTATATTGCAGTAGTGTCTAAATTGCACCAGACACTGCCAGCACAGGGAAAGAGATCACAGTCTAATGCATGGAGAAGTGATGCAATATGCAAGCAAAGTGATCACGATAAAGACAAATACAAGACCCCCAAATCCATCCCTTTACTCCACCTAAATGAGCAGTTCACTCATAGCATAAGGAGTTGAATTACGTCAGTGACTTCAATGGTGTATAAAAAACCAATTTTTTTTTAATTACAAAAATTAGATTTTGTAATTTAATTGGATTTTATGTGAAATAATTACAGGTTTATTTTTTAAATAACGTTATTTAAAGTTAAAATTGTGGTGGATTCACCATCACTGATCATTTTAAAATCAAAATTGGATGCTCTTCTAAAAGATCTGCTCTAGGAATTACTTTCAAGAAGTTCTCTGGCCTGTGCTCTACAAGACGTCAGACTAGATCAGGGGTGGGCAGAATTTTTGGCCTGAGGGCCACATTTGGGTCTGGAAATTGTATGTGGGGCTATGAATGTAGGGCTGGAGTGCGGGAGGGAGTGTGGAGTGTGAGAGGGGGTGTGGTTTGCAGACAAGGGCTCAGGGCAGGGGGTTGGGACACAGGAGAAGTGTGGAGTGTAGAAGGGGGCTTATGGCAAGGGTGGGATGCAGGAGGGAGTGAGGAGCGCAGGAGGGGGCTCAGAGCAGGGGGTTGGGGTGCAGGAGAGGTGCGGCAGGGGGCTCAGGACAGGAGGTTGGGGTGTGAGGTGCAGGAGAGTTTCAGGGTGCGGGTTCCGGCCCAGCACCACTCACCTGGAGTGGCTCTAGGGTGGCATCAGTGCGCAGCGGGGCTAAGACAGGCTCCCTGCTTGCCCTGGCCTCCCGCCACGCCACTCCCGGAAGCAGCCAGCACCATGTCCCTGTGGCCCCTGGGGGAGGAGGACGCAGAGGGCTCCACATGCTGCCCTGCCCTGCTGTTACCTCCCCCGAAGGCCCCATTGGCCACAGTTCCCAGTTCCTGGCCAATGGGAACTGTGGGGGGCAGTACCTGGAGGTGAAGGCAGCGCACAGAGCCCTCTGTCCCCCCTCCCTAAGGGGCTGCAAGGACGTGGTGCCAGTCGCTTCCAGCAGCAGTGCGGGGCCTGCGGCGTCATGGGGGTGGCAGTCCCACAATCCAGATCCAAAGCCATGACGGGCCAGATCCAGCTCATGGGTCGTAGTTTCAAGGCTGGCTCTAGGCACCAGCATTCCAAGCACTTCTCAAGGGGTGGCATTTTTTTTTTTTTTTTTTTGCGCCCTTCGGCAGTGGCACTCTGGCTTTTTTTTTGCGCGCGCGCTTGCGACAACAAAAAACCTGGAGCCGGCCCTGCATAGTTTGCCCACCTCTGAGCTAGATGATTACTGCAGTCCCTTATGATCTATGAATCCATGAACCTATGAATTATGACACCCTGTGTTAAGGCCTAAACTTACTCTGATCTATTATCATCATTTAAATTAAATAAGTATCAGAGGGGTAGCTGTGTTAGTCTGGATCTCTAAGAGCAGCAAAGAGTCCCGTGGCACCTTATAGACTAACAGACGTATTGGAGCATGAGCTTTCATGGGTGAATACCCACTGCGTCAGATGCATGTATTCACCCACGAAAGCTCATGCTCCAATACATCTGTTAGTCTATAAGGTGCCACAGGACTCTCTGCTGCTTTTATAAATTAAACAAAACATTACACATTACATGTTTGCTGCCAAAGTTTTAAAGAAAGTCAAGGTGGTAGAAACCACTAGCCATGCCACTATTTAAGAATCCATTTGTCAAAGTGCTATTTCTGCTTTTGACAACAGCAGCCTCTTCTGCGAGTGCAGAGTTTATGTAACTAGTTCAGTTTAGTGATTAGGACATGCAAAGTTAAAAGACAACAAAGAGAAAAAGTTACTCACCTTACAGTAACTGGAGGTTCTTCAAGCTATATGGTCCCTATCTGTATTCCAGTGTGGGCATTCACGCTTTCCATGCACCCAGAGCTGGAGAATTTTGAAAGCACTGTCAGTCTATTAATGTGAGAGAAAATCTTTGCAAGCATCTTGGACTGCCCGCAACTCCAGAATGTTGATGGACATCCCAAGAGGCCAGGATATACAAGTTCCCTGCACTGTCCATGTGAGCTCCCCAGCTTAAGAGGGAGGCATCTGTAACAATCATCCTGTCTGGTGAGGGAGAAAAAGAAGGGAATGCCTACACATACTTGATGGAGATTCTTCCTCCACAGTAGATGACGATGATGGACTGTTTGGAGAGTAGACTGTTGGAAGCCACGCCTGCAGGCAATGAAGATGGTGTCTGGTGAAAGCATGAAGTAACATGGACCAAGACATTCTTTTTGATGTTTGTGGGTTGTTCATTACCTGATCTATGAAGTTATTCATCACTTAGAACCTGCCCATCAGCAGATAAGCCCTTGCAATGACTGAATTGAGGGACACTCCAATGAAGTCTGTGTTGGAGTGAGGACACAGACTTTGATTTTGCTCTGACCCCTAGGAAAGAAAGGAGCTCAAGCATTGCTGATGTTGACTCAGGCTTCTTGATGCGTCCTGGCAGTGATAAGCCAGTAATTGAGATAAAGACGACCACAAAGCCAGAACGCTTGATATGGGCTGCTACTACTGAAAAAACCTTGGTAAAGACCCTGGGGAAGTAAGAAGGCGAAATGGGAGCAGTCTGTATTGAAAATTATCAGGGTGCACCATGCATCTGAGACAACATATGTGAGCGGGGTGAACGTCCACATGAAGTACATGTCCTTCATATCAAGAGTTGTAAATCACATGCCCTTTCCCAAGCATGGGATTATTGATGCAAGTGTGACCATTGAAAATTTCTGCTTGCAAATAAAATGCTTGAGATGGCGGAAATCAAAGATGGGTCTCCAGCACTCTTCTTTTTGGATACTAAGAAATATGTTGAGTAAAAACTCTTTTCTCAGTGCTGAAGAGGTATCCAACTCCATTGTTGCACGCTGTAGTTGGAATTATTTCTTGTTTGAGAATCTCCTCATGAGAAAGGCCTCTGAAAATGGGGAGGGGATGGGGGCTTTGGAGGAGGTCAGACGGTAAATTCAATTGCATAACCAGAATGGATGATGATGATTAACACCCACTTGTCCATTACTGCACTCCAGTTGTGAGAAAAGATTGCTAGATGACCCCCAAAGGATGTGCGGGAATCAGTAGATGGCAGCATCATTGATTTGCAGCTCTCAAACTCCCATCAAAAATATTGGTTAGATGGGGTTGGATGATGCTGTCACAGAAAGTGCAGAGAAATGAGTCTTCTGAATGCTTTGTTTTTTTACAGGGTGGCTCATAAGGACATTCGTGGTAAAACTGTTGAGCCAACCATCTAGGCTGATATGATTGTCTGTGGAGTTCTCTCTTTGGGGCAGGTCAGATATATTCCCAGGGAGCAGAGGGTGGCCCTGGAGTTCTTTAAAGAATGTAAGAATACATCTGTCTTTTAGTTAAAATGATGCCTTCCACTGAAGGACAGGTCCTCTGCAGTGTTCTGGACCCCTCTGGGAAGCCACAAAGTATGAAGCCATAATTCACAGCACATCACAATGGCAGTTGCCATTGACCATGAAGACGTATCGGTTGTATCTACCGCCAATTGAAAAGCAGTCCTGGCAAACAACTTGCGCTTCTAAACAATAGCCTGGAATTGAGCTCTATCTTTTCTAAATTCACATATTACGCAACTAGTTCAGATAATCGTACTTAGCCAACAGTTCTTGATAATGGGCTATTCTGAACTGAAGGTTAGAGGAAGAGAAGGCCTTCCTTGGCAATAAATCTATGTGTTTACTTCTTTGTTAGCCAGTGTAGATTTAAGGGTGTTTCTTTCTAGATCTCTCCATTGCAGCCTAGACAAGCAAAGAGTTAGGAGCAGAATAAGAAAAAATATTCCCTTTGGCTGGGACAAAATAGCATTTTTCTGCCCTCTCAGTGAAAGAAGTGCAAGTGTCTTGGGTATATCAAACTGTTCTAGATAGTTCCAGAATGCCTCCTTTAAAAGGAAGAGCTATCTAGCTGGATCTGGAGAACTGTAGGATGTTCGGGAGTTTACACTGGGGATACTAACTATGTAACTGTTCCTGCAACTATGTGGGGCCACTGGGGAGGGGCAAGGGGATACTGGAGCAACTGCTTCCTCTGGAGTTTATGAGAATCATCTCGTTAGTACTGGGGGAACCACCAGATCCAGTTCATAATCTTCCTCTTCCATGGGTACAGAAGGAAGCTTTGGCTGTCCTCTCACAGGGGAGGATGGACTAACTCCCTAGCGGATCCTGTTAACTCTGCAGGGTGGTAATGATCCCACAGTCCTTAGTATGGCCAGTAAGATGAGTCAAAGGGTGGTTGTCAAGGCATGATACCGCACAGAGTGGGGTACCAAAGGTTCTGAGGCAGGTGCTGAAGTGGAGGTTGGTTCCAGACTAGTCCAGGAAGGGATGCCTCAAAGGAGAAGATATCAGTTCCTCGTGTAGTTTCAAGTCCCCAGAGAAAGAAAATGCCAATTCTGAATCCATCAGCAGTACCAGCAATTCTGATGGAGGGAAATCATGGGGGACAGACTCCTCCCATAAGCTGCATCTCTTGGTGGAGTCAGGACCTCCCTTCTGAGGAAAGGATCTGATGATGATAGAGACTGGGGATCTAGGGCAGAATAAACATCAGGTGAATCATAAGACTGTGCTCTCCCTTGAATACAAGGGGACCTGTCCTTTTGAACCAGCAGAGCTGGTGCAGCTGTTACAGTTTGGCAAGATAAAGCAGATACATCGTGGTTGAGGCTTCAATGGTTGCCCTTTGTCGGTGCCCTTGGTTCTCAGTTGTTAGGGTTACTAGGCACCCAAGTACCATTGCCACTGGAGCAAAGTCTGGTACTGATGGACACCAGGATTTGTGGGCTTTTAAATCATGACCCTGAAGTTTAGGATGTTCTAAGTTCTCATGGGCTGAGTGGGAAGACTTGTTCAACTTAGGCAGGGCTGAATCCAACTTCTCTGAAGTGGATTTAGAGGATGATTTGCTCTTGCATTTGTGAATGCTCCCTGCCTTTCTGACAAGACCCCAATGGGGAATCTTTGGGAGTAGACTCCATCACTCCTATGTCAGATCTCACAGCAGGAGGCACACTCCTTGCTGATCCAGACCCATACACAGCCAGGGTCTGACTGCGGCCTCATAGCTTTCTTCACTAAGTGCTTCTTAAGACAAAGTTCCCACCCCTCACGGGCATGAATGAGGATACTGCACCATGTTGCAACAAGGGCTTCCCTGATGCAATACAGCCAACGTTGGTTGTCACCAACATAGAAGCAGCATGAGCAGGAACCACAAATTCTGAAACCCTGAATCCTGAGCTTAGTTCAGAACCCACAATGCCGTATGGGGGCAAAGGGGTAGGAAATTCCTCAGGACAGAGCTTCTGACCAAGGTCATGAAGTAGTAAGAAGGAACTGGAGAGGCAGTCAATCCGCTCCGCCCTCTATCTCCTTGGTTGAGACATGAGAAAAGCAAGGGCACATGAATGGACCAACAGACGACAGTGCTTTCAAAATTCTCCAACTCTGGGTGCGTACAGCACGTGTACCCATAGTGGAATACACACAGGGACCAGCACTTGAAATACCTCGTTTTCTCTTCCAGTCTGAATAAAATCTAGGTGTGAAAGGAGGAGCTCTGATAATTCTACAATCTTGAAGGACATGGTGACAAGAAAATCAGTTCAATTCACTAACTATAAATATTTAATTCATTTAATAAATCAGTTTTCAATGCAAAACATGCTTTGATAATTTTTTTCTTGTGTGTCCAGCATAAGGTAATTTTATTTAACTAATTAAAAAATAAAAATGATCAAAGGTTTTTACATATTTAGTTGCATTTGAATTCCCAAATACAGCTTGACATTAATCATGAGTAAAAAATTAACCTAGTAATTAAAACATTTTTCAACATTTTCTAAAAATTAAGCCTCAGAATAAAAGTAAGTTGAGCTTTATAACAGCTTTATAATAGCTTAAATAACTGTGTATAAATACAGTGTATCCTTTTTAGCAAAAACAAATATAGTATAACCGCTATATTTAGTAGCAAATCCATGAGTTTTAATGGTTACAAACAAGTGAGAATCAAACTCTCTTTAAGAAAATAACTAAAAATGCAAAACAATTAAAATTCATTATTTAAATCAAATCACCCAGTCAGCGGCTAGTTTTCTATAGGCAATGTAATATGATGGGTGTTCAGGAGGAGTTTTCATGATGAGAGAGTAATGACCTTCCAGATCAGATCCCTACATATGGCAAAGAAGACCATTTAAAGTACAGGGCAGCCTCTCATGCTGGTCTAAGTCAGAAAGGAATGTCTATTATATTTACAGAATATTATGTTCATTCTGATCTGCCTCATCATTCAGCTATCATCTGCGCACACAAAAATCACACTCAGTAAGGCTTTCAGAATATGAAATCTTGACACAGATCTTAGAGCCTCAAAGCCAAATCCTGAGTCCTGCTTACATCATAGGAAGGGATACATAAGATGACTACTGCTTAACTTGGCTCTACAGCAGAATGGCCAATTCTGAGGATGGTTGTCCAAGTGTACAAATGATCTATAACCAATCTGCAGACTCATGGTGCAGTGCTACTCAGCTCAGAGGAGAGCTCATGCAAAGGAGTCAAACAAAATAAGAGGTCACCTTATACTGATGAACAAATTTAAAATGTTTAGCAAGTTCAATCGGATAACCAAGGAAGCAAGAGCTAAGGTTGTACCCTATGCCTTTAGCATTCCCAACAGCCCATTATGGGTTGGGGAGGAAGTAGCGTAGTCCTGTGTGTATACTGACCACTAAAATATCTACATCTTTTCTAATCTAGCTTTTCTCTGTAGAAACACTAACTTCTTTATGACTGATGCTTTTGCTCTAAATTAGCTGATTTTGAATGTCCTGTAGTTTTTAACCAGATGCATCTATACAGCTGAAAAACTGCTCCTATAAAAGTTTGTTATTCCTGTGTTGTTAGGTAAATGATATTAAGCTAGGATACAAACAAAACAAAACATCCAACTTTATTTACGAACAGGTAGCTGTAGATGACACTTGCACTTCATTAAATAAATTGCACAGCTCTCCAATTCATTGCACCATTCAAAATGAAGAAACTGTCAGGTAAATGGTTTGAAACGTGCTCCCTGGTTCAAAATGAAGCATCTTGTGTCACCTCTGAAACTCCTAAAACTATTATTAGCTTTAGCTCACGCTAGGCTAAAAATTCACGGCACAAAGAAATGTGCAAATCCCTTTTATTTATGTTGAGCATCTAGGTAACAAAAGTTTCAACAAGGAAGCTGCAATATATGAAATTTCATCTGCAGTTAAGCTCAGAGCACTACACATGTTCTGTTGTTATTGTGATACAGCATGGCCAGAGGGCAGCAGAGGAGGGTTAGAAGGGAGCCTTATTCCCTGTAAGGGGAAGAAAGTTTGCTATAGATTAATTAGAGCACCTGAAGCCAGTCACATGATAAAAACCCCTGCTTCAATCAGACAGTGTGGGAGTTGGAGCAGAGGAGAATTGGTGCTGGATCAGAGAACAGTTTGAAGGGAAGCAGAGGACAGTTTGGAGAAGTGCTACGGTGAGCTAAGAAGTCCAAGACCCTAGGTAAAGGGGCACCTGGATTGAACAGAGGGAGGGCAGGAAGCCCCGTACAAGCTGAAGAACAGGAGAGGGAAGTAGCCCAGGGGAAGGAAGTGTCAGTTCAAGTGGTTTACCCAGGACCAGCACTAGAGTTTTGAGCGCCCTAGGCAGACGGCAATTTCGCCGCCCCACGCGCTGGTCCCGCGGCTCTGGTGGAGCTGCCGCAGTGGTGCCTGCGGAGGGTCCAGTGTGCCTGCGGAGGGTCGGCTGCTTGCGCAGCTCCGGTGGACCGCCCGCAGGCACGACTGCGGCAGCTCCATCCGAGCCGCGGACCAGCGGACCGCCCGCAGGCACCACTGCAGCAGCTCCATGGGAGCTGCCTGCCGCCCCCTCCGGCGGCGCCCTAACCCAGGGGACACCCTGGGCTGCTGCAGCGGCACCCTGACCCAGGGTCAGAGCGCCTCTGCGGCAGCCGGCAGCCCGGGCTTTCCCTGGGCCAGGGGACACCCTGGGCTGCCAGCTGCCACGGTGGAGCCTGACCCAGGGGACACCCTGGGCTGCCGGCTCCTGCCGGCAGCCCAGACTCCTTCTCTGTGCTAGCAGCAGGGCTGCTCAACCATTTAAAAAAATTGGGGGGTGCTTTTTGGCACCCCCAAATCTCGGCGCCCTAGGCAACCGCCTAGTCCGCCTAAATGGTTGCACCGGCCCTGGGTTTACCACTATCCTCAGGGCCTCTCCACTCCCCTCCTCTAGGACATTAGTGGGGCAGTTAACATTCCACTGCAGGGGCAAGAAATGGTGCCCTGAACCCTTCCCAAAAAAGAGAAAGCACGAGACCCATCAAAATAGTGCCAGCAATTTGCCACATTATGTAAACAGTGACGATATAAACAGAACTCCATTGAAATGTTATCCCTCAGATTGTAGCATTCCCGTTAAGCCACCAAAATACAACTCACCAAAAGGTAACTCAAATCTTGTATCCAGCAAAATTTTATGGGCAGTTGGCTTTTTGGTCCCACAGATCTCATCATGCTTCATTACGACCTCTGCCTCCAGCGTAGACCACTCTCCAGGTCCTTCCTATAAATTAAAAGCCACGAATTCAAGTCCCTAGGTCTGACGATCCTTTATCCTGGCAGTCATCCTTATATAATGAATTCCATTGGACATTTGCTGATGTAAGGAGCCCAGGAACACCCCAAAAGGATTAAAAAAAGATTAGCAATATACTCTGCTAGTCTTCACTTTTAAAAGTTAACCCAGTTTTCTGTTTGCCATATCCCACTGCTGACTACTTCCCCTGGAGATTTGGCTGCACAAATTCTGCAGGATCATTTAAATGCCTATACCCAGACAAGGAAGAGAGAATTTAAAATGTAACTGCAGCAAACCTACTCACATCCGATGGGAATTTTGCATAGAGAATCCAATAACAATCACTGAGGAGAACTGGGGCTCCTAAGACAGTTTAGCACAATCAAATTCATGGGAGCTGGGTTCCCCCTACCTCCTTTTGCCTATTTTCTCTTATTGCTAAAGTTAATTACCATCTCCCGGCTGTAGAATATCCAGCTCTGTAAACTCTCTCTTTTAGTGTCCACATACACTGGACTATGTAAATAAATGAGTAAGTTTAGACCTGCTTTCAGAACTTGTGACCTGAGTAGCTAACAGAAGAATTTCAGAAGTTAGGAAATCCCTGTTGCTTCGCAACCAACACTAATCATAGTATATGTTTTGAGGCTAGCGAACCTCATCAGACAGCCGGATGGCCTTAAGTGCAATCCATACAGTCCCGACCATAGTGTCCCAGATCAGCCCTTTGTTCCACACTTCAACAATCAGGCCCAGGTCCAGCCGACTGATCTCACTGCAAGGAAACAAAAAAAAGCAACATTTAAGAGAAAACTAGAAAGTAGTTCTAAACTCAGCTTTTGACTTTAAATGACAACCGTTTGCACACAAGGGAATAAATAATCTCAAGTAAGCTACAGTAATTTAAAAGTATTAGGAGGGGCTGTTATATCTCTTGAAGGAAATTATTTATATGCACCTTTTCACATTAGACTACAGCCTTTTTCCAAATTCAGTCATCTACCCATCTGGCGGACTTGACACAGCTATAAGGAAACACAGAATGACACATGGAGTGGGATTCTGGGCTGGAATACAGAGAGGTGACTTGGTTCTCTGTATTCCTGGGCTGGTTCTCTGTAGGCCTCCTCTCAGTGTGAAAGGATCAGCCACTCCCATCCCTAACAAAGGGAATGGCTATGCGATTCTCAGCCAGTAGGGGTCTAGTAGGGACATGTAGCCTTCATATGCTGAGCTTATTCAAGACCTTTGTTACCAGGAGTATAGATAAGAAGAATGTCCTCCCTGCTCCATGAGTAAAGAGAGCATCTCTCATCAGTACATCTCTTCCTGATGTATCATCCCAGCATAGGTAACTTGTTTAGACCACTCTCTGGCATGCCCACTTGAGAGAAAGTTAAACACTAGCCCCTAAATCCAACGACCACTTTTGTGTCCTCTACCAACACATTACGCCTATAGGTGTCATACTTGCCTTTCCTGTAAGGTAAGCAGAAACTCAGGAATGCTTTGTGAAATATTGCCCTATTCCAGGCTTCCCAGCACAAGAGGAAAAAATCGGATGCACTTTGCTTTTTGTGAACAGCAAGGAAGGCTTACAATTGAGTCAGGAACCACGTTTTGGAATACGAGCTCTCTGAAGGGCTCATCTTCAGAGCATTTTTGTACAGCTGCAGTTCTTTTAAGGTCAGATTTCATGGGAATGATGCACTGCTTCATTAATCCTTTTGCTAGGCAGAGTGCATCCACACTTCATGTTTGTCAAAGGAATTTGGAAGTCTTATAAATAGTGAATTGTCCCTAGATTGCCACCACGCTAAAGAGTCTTGTGAATTATTCACTGACTTATTCACCACCCAGATACAGATCAATAATTGTACAACTGGAGACCGCAAACTTCAGGGTCCTCTGGGACAGTCTCATGTCGAAATATGCTACAAAAACAAAAATACTGTTGAAACAAAGTAAATCCTATGCCTGCAGCAAAGTAAGTGGACACCTGTTAATAGCCACGTTTCCCTTCCAGTTCCACAGCATAGGTTCTTGACCCAGGACAGGCAGGCTTTGAGTTCAGCAATGTTCAGACTAGCATTGAGTGAAGTATAGGCAGTATTTTTTAAAATTTGAGTGCTTACATGTACACGAATGGTTTCCTGTAACTTCTTGCTCTGTCAGTGCTGTCATACAAATGACTGGCTTGTTGCAAGTATCTTGGTACTTGTCCCAACCCAGAGAATTGAATCCCAAACAAAGCTCTCTACTTAGCTTCAATGTACAGATCAAGAAATAAAGTGCAAAACCCCAACCAACTTCTGTTCAAAATTCTATAAGGCACTAGTCAGTCAGTGAACCATCTTTGGGAGGAATATCAGCCAAATGAACTGCTTTGATGGCTTCAACTGTCTCCTCCTCTCTCCATTTACTGGTTAGAGGAAGACTAATTTCAAACCAGAGAATAGACAAACCAAGAAACGTTATTTCACAAAGTTATTTTTCTTTTGACTTAAAATCTAAAACTTTAATGCTGTTTAGGGCTAGAAAGAAAGTAAGCAACCAACATTCCTATTTGCAAAGAGAAAGCAGTTTTTGCTTTGTCTGTGATGTCCAGCAGTTTAAAAGCTACTTCCAAACTAGAAAATGCTTCTAAAGACGAAAGTGGAAATGCTCTACCTGGAAAAAAAGCAAATCTCAACTATCCCACATATAATGCTGCCAGAAGCTGAACTGCTACCTTTTACAAGGCATTTTAGAGCTACAAAAAATACTAAACACACTAACTAGTTTTATCAGCCAAGGAAGCACCTTTGATTTGTTCTGCTATTTTAGAATACCTTTTTAGACAGGTCAATGGGGTACACTTTGCTGTTAAGAGAGTCTTTCCTTGGGGGAAGAAGCTACAATACACCCTATCCAGCTTCATAAGAGTATAAAATTAGAGAACCTGGGTTGGTAAATAGCAATATGAACATAAACAAAATTTATTTCTCTTGGACCAGCGTAATATACAGTGGATACGTACTGCAACCCATACGTTGTGCCATGTGGAATGTTTTAGTGACAGAGCAACATCAGGACCACTGTCCCATTGCCTGGGTAAGGCTGTGAGCAACATGGTCATGTTGTTCAGCCTTTGCTAGCATTCTGCTTTTATGTTCCCTAGCAACTAATTGGGAGTGGCGTAGCAACCTTAGTGCAGCCTGTCTGTGCTCCTGGTTGCAACGGAGAGCAGCTCTGGTGGCTGTCATAAGTAAAGATGATGAGATTGCCACTGGGTGAAAACATTCATCCAAAATGAAGGTGTGCCCCCCTTAAATCACCCTGGTGAGCCTGGTGCCTGCCCCAGTGGGCAGGCAGGAGGTGGTATAACCACACAGTGTACTGGCTCCTGTGAACGGTGGCCTGACATGCTGCTGTTTTCGCCACTGCAGTTCCCGGAAGAGCCCTGCAGCTCTGTGGATATCTGATTTATATCTGCAGATATAAATTTTGTAGCTGCACAGGGCTTTATCTGTTTTCAAATGTCCATAAAATATGGCTTTGGGAAATCACATATCATCCATATGTACAAGGTGAACAGCCCAGCAAAGCTGCACCTGCAGGATTAGGGATTCAATGCTAATCATATAGCACTGGGTCCAGGACTTCAACATTTCGTATCTTGTCTGACCATCTGATGTTAGAGATGAGCGAGAGACAGCACATGTGAAAATGCTCCAATTCCTTGCTACAGAGTGTCCATGTCTTACAGCCAGACAGGAGAGTGTTTAACACGATTGTCTGATAGATTATGAAAGCCAAATGCCTCTCACATTCCACAGATGACAACAAAGTCAACTATAGGCAGAACTGGCTTTAGAAATGCCCTGTGTATCTGCAACATTGATCATGGCATTAGTAGATAAAGTGCTGTCAAGACAGCAAACTTTTTCTACTACATTAAGCAGTATATCAACTGTGATTTCAGAGGCAGCTTACATACCAAGAAAGCATGGTTCAGTGGTTGGGGATTAGCATGGGAGCTTGGATACACAGATTCAATTCTCGGCTTATCACAGACTTCCTGTGTGACTTCAGAGAAATGGCTTAGTCCTGGAGTACACCAGACAAGGTTTGCCAGTATAGGTACACCAGCGAACCCTCCCTGTGTAGAGAGACATACTAAAAAAAGTGCTTATGTTGGTGTGATGGAGTAGGGGCTGTCTGCATGGGGGATGGGAGAGCAGGGGATGTCTTTAGGTGAGGGACAGGATTTAAGCCTGTAACCTGAGCCAGGGAAGGGGGGAAGGAGTCAGCACCTTTGCCTGGGAAGGGGGACAAAGGAAGGGGCCGGCTGCAGGGGAGGGAGTTTAGTTTTGGTTTTGGGCTGGGTGGTTGGAATTCAGGGGGCTAAGGTTCCAGGACCCCAGAGGGGCTTGATTGAGGGGTCCTGGCTGAGCCTACAAGCTCTGCTGTAACCTGCGTTCCTGTTGTCCAATAAACCTTCTGTTTTACTGACTGGTTAAGAGTCACTGTGAGTCCCAGGAAGAGGGGTGCAGGGCCAGACTCCCCACACTCCGTGACAACTGGTGGCAGCAGCGGGAGATACTGCACCCCGTGGATGACACTTCCTGCAGTAAGTGACTGGAGCAGTAAAATGAAGGGGTGATTAACCCCTGGGAGGTGTGTGCCAAGTGAGAAGGACTTTGCAGTAACAGGGTCCCCCGGGGGATTGCAGCAAGCGGTCCCAGGGCAGAGGAGTCTGCAGCTCGACGCTGCAGAGAGGTGGTGACTCAAGAAGGGCTGGTGCACTAGGGGTCTCCCTGGAAACCGTGGGGAGCGGCGAGCACCCGGCCTGTGAGTGGCCAGCAGGAAGATGTATGCCAAGCGGCGCAAGTGTGACCTGCTGGAGCTGTGCAAGCAGAGGGGTTACAAAGGGGAGGCTTACCAAGGACCAGCTGATTGCCCAGCTGGAGGAGGGAGATCGCTTGAATGAACTAATCCCTGTCTCTGAGGGAAGCAGCCTGGCAGATGCAGCGCAGGCACCAGTGTCTGTCCCCGCTGGGAGTGGTCAGCCGGCGGCTGAGGGCTTCCCGAGACCCCCCCTTCCTAGGCCTAGGGGAAGGGCGGGGAGGAGCCCCATGAATGCCGAGGGCACCGTGACCCCCCTGGCCAGCAGGAGATCCTCCCAGCAAAGCTCACCTCCCAGCAGGGGATCGTCCCGGCGACGCTTGGCATCCCTCGAACGCAAGCGGCTGGAATGGGAGAGAGAGCTAAAACAGAGAGCTGGAGGATCGGGAGAGACAGAGAGAACATGACCAGGAGGAGGAAGACAGAGGGAACATGAAGTGAGACAGAGAGAACATGAGGAAAGACAAAGACAGCAGGAACTGGAGGAGAAAGAGCGACAGCGTTGTCATGAGCTGGAGCTGGCGAGGCTGAGGGGCAGCGGGGCCCCAGCTGCAGTGAGTGAGGGGGGACCCAGGACTGCACGGAGCTTTGATAAGTGCATCCTGGTCCAACGTAAGGAGGGGGAGGACATAGATGATTTCCTGGATGCCTTTGAGACGGCCTGCGAGCTGCACCAGTTAGCTCCAGCAGACAGGCTCCAGGTTCTCACCCCCTTACTGGACCAAGGCCGTGGCATTGTACCACCAGCTGGGAGAGGAGGAGAAAGGGAACTACGAACCATTCAAGCAGGCCCTGTTGCATGAGTTTGGGCTGACTCCTGAGATGTACCGGGAGAGGTTCCAGAGTCAGAATAAAACCCCTGAGGTCTCATATCTGCAACTAGCCGTCCGCAAGGAGGGATATGCCAGCAAGTGGGCAGATGGGGCTCAGACGAAGGAGGACGTAATTAAACTGATGGTTCTGGAGCAACTGTATGAGCAGTGCCCATCCGACCTGAGGCTGTGGTTGAGAGACCAAAAGCCAGAGAACCCGCAACATGCAGGGCAGCTGGCCGATGACTTTGTGAAGAGCCGGTCGGGGGGTGGCAGGGAGGAGTCTCAAAGGAACAGACCCGCGACACAGAGAGAGAGTCATCATCCTGGGACCTCCCAAAGGGGGAATAGGGAGAACCCCCTCCCAAGAGGAACGCCTAGCGTCAGAGACAACCGACCGGTTCGAGGGGACCAACAGGATATGAGCTGCTATCAGTGTGGCCAGAGGGGCCACATACGATCCCAGTGCCCCAGGCTCAAGGACAGACTGAGCAGGCCGACCCCACACCGGGTTAAGTTGGTAGAGACTCAGCTGGACGAGGGGCAGCGTTCGCAGGAAAGGGGGGCTGTCCGCGTACCACCTGCAAAGGAGGGAGGAGCGCCCCAGATCACCTCCTCTGGGGGGCTGGATGCTCCAGGCTCCGAGTTTTTGGTTTACAGGGTGGTCGCAGGGCTGCCCCCCTGGAAAGAGTGCCTTGTCTCCCTGGAGGTAGATGGGAGGGAGGTCACTGGGTACTGGGACACAGGCGCAGAGGTGACACTGGCCCGGCCCGAGGTAGTGGCCTCAGATCGGATGGTGCCCGACACCTACCTGACCCTGAGGGGTGTGAGCGGGACCCCATTCAAGGTGCCCGTGGTGAAGGTACATCTGAAGTGGGGGGCCAAGGAGGGCCCCAACGACGTGGGGGTACACCCATATTTGCCCACAGAGGTGTTAAGAGGGGGGACCTGGAGGGCTGGCCAAGCAATGCCCAGGGTGCCCTGGTCGTGACCCGTAGTAAGAGTCGGCACAGGGCACTGTCCCCTGACAACGGGGAAGGTACTCTGCCCCAGGTGCAGGACCCTAACCTGGTGGGGAGAGAATGCCCAGGAACACAGCTCAGAGAGGCTGCGGCCTCAGACCCAGCCGATGAGAGAGAGCAGGCCCCCATCCCTGTCCCAGCTGCGGAGTTCCAGGCCGAGTTGCAGAAAGATCCCTCATTGCGGAGGTCAAGGGACCTGGCTAACCTCAATGCAGTACAGACCATGAGGAGAGGTTGCAAGGAGAGGTTCCTGTGGGAGAAGGGGCTCCTGTACCGAGAATGGGCTCCACCAGGGGAAATGGAGTCATGGGGGACCAGGAAGCAGCTGGTGGTTCCCCAGAAGTTTCACCACAAGCTGCTGTACCTGGCCCATGACATCCCTCTCGCAGGGCACCAGGGAATCCGGCGCACCCGGCAGAGGCTGCTACAGAACTTTTACTGGCCTGGGGTCTTTACCCAGGTCCGACAGTACTGCCAATCCTGTGACCCCTGCCAGAGGGTGGGGAAGGCCCAAGACAAGGGGAAAGCAGCTTTGAGGCCTTTACCCATCATAAAAGAGCCTTTCCAGAATGTGGCCATGGACATAGTGGGACCTCTCAGAAAGACGACCCGGTCGGGGAAAAAATACATTCTGGTGGTGGTAGATTTCACCACTCGCTACCCCAAAGCGGTGGCCTTGTCCTCTATCGAAGCAGACACCGTGGCAGATGTGCTGCTGACCATTTTCAGCCGGGTGGGGTTCCCAAGGAAATCTTAACGGACCAGGGGTCCAACTTCATGTCGGCCCTGCTCCGGTGCTTGTGGGAGAGATGTGGGGTCCGGCACAACTGGGCTTCAGCATATTATCCCCAGTCCAATGGGCTGGTGGAAAGGTTCAACGGGACGCTGAAGATAATGCTAAAAACATTTATGAACCAGCACCCGCAGGACTGGGACAAGTACTTACCTCATCTGCTGTTCGCGTACAGGGAGGTACCCCAGAAATCTACTGGGTTTTCGCCTTTCGAACTGTTATATGGAAGGCGGGTGAGGGGGCCCCTGGACCTAATGAGAGACAAATGGAAGGGGAAGGCCACTCCCCGATGAAGAGTCAGTGGTGGAGTATGTCCTGACCTTCCAGGAAAGACTGGCCGAGCTCATGGGTCTGGCCAGGAAAAATCTGGCCCGAGCACAGAGGAAGCAGAAGGTCTGGTATGACCGCATGGCGCGGACCCACGCCTTTGCCACCGGGGATCAAGTGATGGTTCTCATCCCCGTGAGGAAAAACAAACTCCAGGCGACCTGGGAAGGGCCCTTCAAGGTTGTCAAGCAACTAAATGAGGTAAACTATGTGGTGGAGCTGTCGAACCGGGCGCACCGCCGCCGGGTGTACCATGTGAATATAATGAAGCCATACTATGACCGGGGGAATGTGGTGTTGGCCATGTGTGGACAGTGGGAGGAGCAGGAAAACAACCGTTTAGTGAATCTATTCCCTGGGACAAAAGCTGATTTCCCCCTGGAGGCGATTCCCCTCTCTGATAAGCTAACCCTGGCCCAACACGCTGAGATTAGAGGGGTGCTGCATCTGTACCGACAGCTGTTTTCCAACCAGCCTGGATGCACTAATTTGACTGTCCACCGGGTGAAGACCGGGTCACATTCCCCTATAAAATGCTCCCCTTTTCGGGTCACCGGAAAACCGGCCCAGGACCTAGAAAGAGAGGTCAGGGACATGCTGGCTTTGGGGACGATCCAGCAGTCTTTCAGCCCTTGGGCCTCGCCAGTGGTGCTGGTCCCCAAGAAGGATAGGTCAATCCAGTTCTGTGTGAACTATCGAAAGCTCAGTGCCATCACCGTATTGAATGCCTACCCCATGCCCCGGCCTGACGAGCTCCTAAACAAGCTGGGAGGCGCTCGATACCTCACCACCATGGATCTTACAAAGGACTACTGGCAAGTGCCGCTGGATGCAGATGCCAGGCTAAAATCGGCCTTTATCACCCCTCTGGGGCTCTACGAGTTTCTAACCCTGCACTTTGGCCTCAAGGGAGCACCGGTCACCTTGCAGTGCCTGGTAAATCAGCTACTGAGGGGAATGGAGAATTTTGCCGTGGCCTATATTGACGACATCTGCGTCAGCCAGAACTGAGAGGACCACACGTCCCAGGTTAAACGAGTGCTGAATCGACTCTGGGAGGCTGGGTTAACCGTAAAGGCTGAGAAATGCAAGGTGAGGATGGCTGAAGTATCTTACCTGGGCCATCGAGTGGGTAGCGGTTGCCTAAAGCCGGAACCAGCCAAGGTGGAGGTGATGAAAGACTGGCCCGCTCCCCAAACCAAAAAGCAGGCCTTTATTGGGATGGCGGGGTACTATCGAAGGTTCATGCCCCACTTTAGCACCTTAGCCGCCCCCCTCACTGAGTTGTGCAAGAAGGGGAAACCAAACAAGGTGGTCTGGACCGAACAGCGCCAGCAGGCTCTCCGGGCGCTGAAGGAGACTCTGGTTGGTGACCCAGTTCTGGCAAACCCAGACTTTGACAAGCCCTTTACGGTGTTCACTGATGCCTCAGACACGGGACTGGGGGCAGTGTTGATGCAGGAGGATAAAAAGGGGGAAAAACACCCCATCATGTACCTGAGCAAGAAGTTGCTACCCCGGGAGCAGAACTACGCGGCCATCGAGAAGGAATGCCTGGCCATGGTGTGGGCCCTTAAGAAGCTAGAGCCATATCTCTTTGGGCGACACTTCACCGTGTACACCGACCACTCTCCCCTGACCTGGCTGCACCAGATGAAAGGAGCCAACGCCAAGCTCCTGAGGTGGAGCCTGCTCCTGCAGGACTACGACATGGACGTGGTCCATGTGAAGGCAAGTGCCAACCTGACAGCGGATGCCTTGTCCCGGAGAGGGGACCCTGAACTTCCCCAGGTCACTGGGCAGACTGACCTCGCTCAGTTCAGTCTCGAAGGGGGGAGAGCTAGTTGTCACGGTGTGTGGGGGAGTCCGGTCCTGCACCCCTCTTCCTGGGACTCACAGTGACTCTTAACCAGCCAGTAAAACAGAAGGTTTATTGGACAACAGGAACGCAGGTTACAGCAGAGCTTGTAGGCTCAGCCAGGACCCCTCAATCAAGCCCCTCTGGGGTCCTGGAACCTTAGCCCCCTGAATTCCAACCACCCAGCCCAAAACCAAAACTAAACTCCCTCCCCTACAGCCGGCCCCTTCCTTTGTCCCCCTTCCCAGGCAAAGGTGCTGACGCCCTCCCCCCTTACCTGGCTCAGGTTACAGGCTTAAATCCTGTCCCTCACCTAAAGACATCCCCTGCTCTCCCATCCCCCATGCAGACAGCCCCTACTCCATCACAGTTGATATACCTTATGCCGGGGATTGGCAAGCAAAAACAAGGTATACCGGCAAAAGCACTTTAAAGGGCCCGGGGCTCCCCACAGCGTCCAGAGCCTCTGGCCCTTTAAAACCACCACCAGAGCCCGGCTGCCGGGCTCAGGCGGGAATGTAAAGGGCCTGGTGCTCCAGCTGCTGCAGGGAGCTCCAGGCCCTTTAAATCACTGCCAGCGCTCCAGCAGTGGGGCTCGGGCAGTGCTTTAAAGGGCCCGGAGCTCTGCGGCAGCCGGAGCACTGGGCCCTTTATTTTGCCCCTGAGCCCCGGGGCTCCCAGTCACCTCTGCAGCTGGTAGGTCCAGGTGATTTAAAGGCCCTGGGGCTCCCAGCCACAGCCGAAGCCCCAGGGCCTTTAAACGCCTCTTCTGGTTGAGGCCATGCCTCTTCCAGTTGAGGTCACGGCCCCACTCAGCACTCCAGCATACCAGTAAGTCCTTTCAGTTACTTTCACCCCTGAGGGCAGCAGAACTGTACTTAGCACACACTGATTGAGAGGGGTCATCCTAAACTGACCTTCACTTACTAAGCAGGGAGTAGGGATGTCAAGTCCCAGTGAAGAAGAGAGTGGTGGGTGGGGACAGGTGTTCTGACCTGGGGGTGTACACTTTGCCCAAAGAGTCCTAGATGCCATTTGATCTGCCCCTCTCCGTTTAATGGCAGAGCTGACTGAACTCAATTGAGAGCGCTTGTTTTTGTTTGGTGATTCAAAGAGCTGACATCGCTGCTGAGCTAGGAGCTAAGCCTTAGACTTTGAGTGGGGACAGTGAAAGGCAACACAGAGACTGCACTGGATGCGAGGTTCCCCACTACCTGCTGAAATCACTAAGACGTAAGTTAAGTGGAAGAACCTCAGAACCTGACACTGGGGGAGCAACAAGCAGCAGCAGCAAGCAGCAGCAGCCGGGGCAGCAGCAAAGAGGAGCAGCAACAGAGAAGCAGCAGCAGCTGTGAGCCTGTTGCAGAGGCAGCAGGAAAGGCATTGCTCAACACCCTCTCCCACCCCAGAGTGTGAGGTGAACCCCATGAATGCACTTCTGAACTCTGGGGTGGCACGAACCAAGCAGAGCCAACTGTGAGCAGGGTGCAGCAGAAGGAAAGGGGAATGATGTGTGAATGGGACATTCATTAGTTGGATCTTCCCACCGTAAGGTGGGAAACTGAGGCAAAGGACACTGCCCAACACATGGTAGGGTCAGGTTTGTTTATGGTCATATGCTTTAGAAAAAGTGATTGTAGTGTTTTCCCAAATTAATGCTGGGTTTCCTTCTCCATTTATTAAAAGTTCCTTTTTTGTTATGCACAGACTCCATGCTTGCAAGTGGAGAAGCACTGCCTCTTAGGGGCACCCAGGGTTGATATTAAGGTTTCCCAGATTACTGGGTGGGGGCTTAAGTGGGTTCTGTTTTGTACTGTTAGGAGGAACCCCTAGAGCAGTGGTTCTCAAACTTTTGTACTGGTGACTCCTTTCACATAGCTAGCCTCTGAGTGCGAGTGCGACCCCGCCCCCGTAAATTAAAAAAACACTTTTTTATATATTTAACACCATTATAAATGCTGGAGGCAAAGCGGGATTTGGGGTGGAGGCTGACAGCTCGTGACCCCCCAAGTAATAACCTTGTGACCCCCTGAGGGGTCCCGACCCCCTAGTTTGAGAACCCCTGCCCTAGAGATCGAATCCAGCCCTTCTTGCTGCTCACTCCACCTGACAGAAGCGTTACACACACAATGATTTCTTTAATTAAAAAAAAAAACAAAAAAAACACTCCCACAAATAGGATTTTCTCATGTTTTTTGAAGTTTTTATGAAAACGTGTTGTTTCAAACAAAACCAATGTTATTTATCTGTATTTCTTTTCAGTTCAATTTTCACAGACCCCTTTATTGTATTTTTATCACACAATCAAAACCTGGTTTACAACACTTCAAAGTAAAGTGGATTAAGTTAGCTTGGGAGTGCAGTTTTATTACGATGTCAGTAAAGCAACAGATAATTTCCATTACCAAAAGGGGCTGATGTAGACCTACTCAATGCCATTAAAAATGACCAGTGTCAAAACTTCGAACGAAATTCAACTCTTCAGATTAACCCTCAAAGCCATCAAAACACAGAGCACACTGGCAAACAGTCACAGTCAAGGAATTGTCAGGGCTTGTCAACACAGAGTTACATGCGAACATCAATGCCCAAGTGAAGAACTGAGGCCAAAGACACCCCTCTCAACTCAGGTCATCACTGCACATGAACCAGAGCAGCCAGAAGCCTTCTTCTCTAAGGAGTATTGGAAACTTGACAGCTTCAGCCAAATGGCTATGTAGTAGGACACTGGGGAACTTGGAGAACAAGACAAACCAACAAGCCATCCAAGACAAAATCAAAGCCCTCAGTGATGAAGAACTATATCTGGCTTTAACAGCAAAGGATCTGTCAATCCAAATTGCAGGAAGCAATAAGAAAGGAGCTCAGGTAGAACATGCTAAAAGGCACTAATGCAATGGCAGCTGATCTCCAAACAAGACTTACCTACAGACGCCTCAAAGGGTCAAAAATCTTTGAAAGCTATAAAAAAAAATAAAAAAAGGCTCTGCCTGGCTCAGTTTGGAAGCACAGGACCCAAGAGCAGGAATCCAGTCCATATAGTGTCTCTAAAGAACGTCAGTCCCTGGATTGGTCCTACCAAGGCACAGTGAGCACTCTCTTCCTACAGCTGAGGTTTCACAACCTTTTCATAGGTCGAAGCTCTTCTCATGAGCCACCTCTCTCATTCACTGTGCATCATCCACCCTGTATAATGAATGAAACAGGAGTCTATATAGTAGAGTTGCCAACTCTGACAAACTATTCTGGGAGATTCTCCCCCCCAACATGACGTAATGTAATTTTCTTAAAATATCCTATTAAAGTCTCCGGGATTGCTTTCAATAGTCACCAGGAGATTGATCCCGATTCCGGGAGACTCGAGGCCACTATACAATAAAAATTACTGTATTACACATACATACAGTGAGACAGATTTCACTGACAACCTACCTTTTTGACATTTCCTGACTTATGTACTTCATTTTACAACAGTAAAAGAATCTTAAAACAATGGTTTGTATAAGTAACTTTTGGTCATGGTATTTCTTTTTAAGGGTTGATCTTTCCATGCACATCTAGTTGTTGTACAGGACTGTACTTACAACATGAAGTCTTGTTCCCAGCAGGGCTGGTCCCCTCGTACTGCTACTGTTGTACTCTTCACATTTTGCACTTTCAAGGTCACATAGGTATTAAATTTATCTAAACAAAGAAAGAGTAAAATGATTACTTTTTGCTATTACCATCTCTTACAAAAGCAACATTATAAAGCTTCTAGTTGTCTTACTACACACAAAAAATGCTATTGGTAGGCACATTATCTGGCTATTTATGAAGTCCATAAGAAAACACATTTGAAAAAAATCTTTCATGGATTTGCATTTTCTACAGAAATATTACCCTCAATTTCTTAAAGAGGTGAGATTCATACAGGACTGAATAAAATCATTTTCTCTCTAAAATGAGGGCAAGCTATGATCACCTACAATGAGTTAACAGCAGCTTTAAGAGAAAATATCAAATCCTGAAGAAAAACAAATATAAGTGACAACTTGCCCAAAGGCAGGTGGGGGAAACTGGATCTAAAGGCCAGGACATCATCTATCCCTTAAACAGATGCAATAACCAAAAATGTGTACAATATGCACTGAAGGACATAGCCCGAAGTTAACCAAGCTACTCTCATGAATCTGGATCCTCCTCTGTGACACCATGTATAAGGGTTTCTGGGAACAAATTGATGAAAAAATGTATTTTGAAACTTATGCAGCTTAATATTAAGCCAGCTGTACTAAAAGAACAAGCCACATTGTCATGTTTTGCCAGTTTGAGTTATATTATATAAATAAATAAATAAATATAAAAACAACCTAATTACCTTGTAGTATTTCTACCCAGCACAATTCCGAAACACAGCTCCTTGGAAGCTGCTATTTATTCCTTACTAGCCATGATGAAAGACATGTGGGCATAGGCCGATACAAAGTTTAAACACCCAGCAACCTGAGAATGAACAAGCTCCCACTTAAGGAGCAGTTACTTAATGCGTAAACAGTACTATTTCACTGCCAATCATTTTAGTAGAAATATTCAGCTACTGTACTTTATATTTGAATACAATGCTCAATACTGGATCACTTTGTAGAATGTAAGCTCTTGGGCCAGGGGCTATTTTTTAATTTGTTTTACATTATGTGTACACAGTGCTTGGCACAATGGGACTCTCGCCCCAGATCAGGGCCTTTAAGCACTATGATAATAGAAAATATTAAAATATTTGTTATAGCAACACCCAAAGGGTTCAGTCAGGAAGAGGGCCCCATTGTGCCAGGCATTGTTTTCCAGTTAATCATAGGAACAACTTACCAAGGGGCGAGGTGGATTCGCCATCATTGAACATTTTTAAGTCAAAATTGGAAGTTTTTCTAATAGTTTCTCTAGTTCAAACAAGAATTAATCCAGGAAAGCCCTATGGCAAATGCTATACAGGAGGTCAGATTAGATTACCACAATGGTCCCTTCTGGCCTTATCTATGAAACCACTGGGGAGAGACTCTCTGATTGGGAGAGCTTATATTAGAACCTGTGGCCCATAGGCTATACACAGCCCCCCTAGAGCATTTCATAAGACCCATGGCCTGCTTCAACACAATATACTAACAGCCAATTCATCTGTCTTTTGTCATAATATTTACATCATTTTAGTTTACACAAGTGTAAATCGACAATACTGTACATAGAAAACCTATCTAAATACAACAAAACAAGCAGAAAAAATATAAACCAATACAATAAACTTCAAATCTTATTAAAATATGTAGACTGTTTGAACCACACGAGGTTGTGCTTAGGTTTATGGGGCCCTCCTGGGTAATAAGGCTGGGCAGCACTGAACTAGACGACACACAAAGAGGTTGGGGACGAAGCCTACAACATACAAGCCAGAGAACAAGGTGACATTGGCCCAGTTTTGCTGCTTATATGTTTTTTCGGTGGAGGTTTTCAAGTTTGGTCATCACCTGGGGCAGAAGCAGGGCATGGGGACTAGCTAGAGTGGAGGGAGTTGGTAAGAATAATGGAGTAGGAAGAGGAAGGAAGCTCATCACGCACCCAGCCATGGTTAACAGACAGCGTTTTGTAGGCATCATGGCCAGGGCCAGTGCAACCACTAGGTGAACTAGGAGGTGGAGTGGAGGTGAGCGGGGCGCGCACAAGGGAACGGATCCCCGCCCAAGATCACCTCCACTCTGCCTCCTCCACTGAGCACACAGCCCCTGCTCTAATTCTCCTTGAATCAGCACCGCAAGCCCAGGAAGGGAGGAGAATTAGAGCGGAGCTAGCGTGCTCAGCGGAAGAGGTGGAGCGGAGGTGAGCTGTGGCGGACTCCCTGGGCGCGGTTAGCTGCCACAGAGTGTGGGGGTAGCTGCTTCGGGGTGGGCTCCCCAGGTGTGCTGGGGGTGGCAGGCTGGGTTAGCTGCCACGGACATGCTCAGCTGCTGCAGGGGGGCAGCGGGCAGGATTAGCTGGGTGGGGGTGGTGGCGGTGGCAAAAGGTCTTGATCACAGCAGAAGAGTCTAAACGAGGAATCTGAAGAAGGATAAGGTAGTGCCTGTTTGGATCTATCACGAAATCTCTCATGCACAAGGGGTAGCATGGAAGAAGCACAAAACTGCTTGAGAGAAAAACTGGCTAGGGAAGGAAGAACTGGGAATGTTGGCCAAGTGAAGGCAGCTGTCAGCCTCACAGTAAGTTCCTCGGGCAGCTAAACAGAGCAGGGTTAAGTTATGAAGAGCTTTGAAGTCAATGACAAGAAGCTGGGAGGAAAAGGGGGAACCACCAGAGAGAGATCCCAAGGGGGTTGACATGGTCAGAGAAATGAGCCAGAAAAATGATTTTACCAAAGAATACTCTGCATATGCTAATTATTAGTGAACAAGAGCTTGAGAAAACTGACAAGTATCAGAGGGGTAGCCGTGTTAGTCTGAATCTGTAAAAGCAGCAAAGAATCCTGTGGCACCTTATAGACTAACAGACGTTTAGGATCATGAGCTCTCGTGGGTGAATACCCACTTCATCAGATGAATGACATTCATCTGACGAAGTGGGTATTCACCCACGAAAGCTCATGATCCTAAACGTCTGTTAGTCTATAAGGTGCCACAGGACTCTGAGAAAACTGAGTTACAGGAGGAATCTAGACAAGATGAGAAGTGAGGGAACACAAATATTCAGCTCAGGCTTATTAGTGAACATAGGAAAAAACATTTCTAGAAGTATGAAAATTAGACAACCTTTTTGTGTACTTGATTGCTCCTCCAGTCTCTCTGATACCTCTGAATTACTCTCTTCCCAGAAATGAGGAAAACACACAGTATGTAATAGCTGTGCCCAATAATACCCACAGCAAAGAGAAACATACATTCAGGGATGTTAGCCCACACAATACAGCAGGAAGAGGAGAACAGACTATTGAACAGCCTTAAGAATCAATAACAGTGCCTGCAGGTTAATGACTGCTTAGAGCAAGAAAAGTCTAGCTCACCTGGTGGCCCCTGAAGTTTTGCTTTTTTCACTGTGAAGAAAAAAAAAAAAAAAACATTTAGTGATTGTGTCATGGTAAAGTTTTATTCTAGGAGGTAAACACAAAATCTGTCAAGCACAGGACTGCGCGACAGTGGTTCTGTGTGTTCTGATCCCATTTTTCACTGTATAACGAACCTGTGCCACAGATTTCCTCAGTAAACTGGGATAATCAGCTCCAAAAGGTAGTTGTGAGGATTAATGTTTGTACAGCACTTTGACACTGAAAGTCATCATTGACTTTACACATACATTATAACTGCACTTAAGTCTCTTGCAAACCAGAAGCTATTAGAATTTTACTGTTCCATACCGTCTAATTTGTTAGTTAAAGCAACAATCTTGAAAAAAGTAAACATTCTATTCTCAAACTGTGGGTGAGCGCAGAGTAGAGGTGGCTGGGACATTTTTGATTAATTACAACAAGGAGTCTGGTGGCACCTTAAAGACTAATAGATTTATTTGGACATAAGCTTTCGTGGGTAAAAAAAGCTTATGACCAAATAAATCTGTTAGTCTTTAAGGTGCCACCAGACTCCTTGTTGTTTTTGTGGATACAGACTAACACGGCGACCCCCTGATACTAGACACTTTTGATTAAATGTATCTTTGTTTCAATATGATGATGTATCTAAGCTCAAAATTTCCCTGAGACATATTTCATTCAACCAGGAAGGTTTCTGAGGTCCATGACGGACTCTATAGTCATTTCCAGAGAATGAGGAAGAAAAATTTAAAAAAAAAATCTGATCTTTCACACAATTCTGTTTCACAAAAACATTCAAAAAGTTTTGGTTTTGTTCTAGTGAGGAATGAAAACAAATTCCAAGACCTTGAAAGTAGTCATGAAATCTTGTCCATGCAGAGGTGCCAGGCCACATGGTGCTGGCTCTTCCTACATGTTTTCAACCACTTCTACAAAGGTCTAAAGATATTCAGTAGAAGATGCTGGACACTTGTAGACACAGCCAGGGATTGAGGGACTAACCAGCCTTGGCTCAGCTCTTCTCCCCCACTTTTGTCCTGGTTACTTAGATGTTTCCAGCAGTCATCCTGGGCGGGGATTTAGTGAAGAATGAACCCTGATTAACTCACTTGCTTGTCTTAATAAGATTTACATATGGTGGGGATCCTTTGTTTCCCAGTTAGATCCCCACCTCCTATTAGTGGAAAATTACTAGTAGTCCAACATGGAGTCCAGTACCAGGTGACATGATCACATGACTCTGCAATGTAAAAGCAGTCATGAGTCAAAGGTTGTTTGCAGCATCACAGGAAGCGTCTCAGGACGGTGGGAAATTAGCATCTTCAAGGTCCCATTATTCTCCCTAATTGGCCATCCAGGCTGATGGCATTCTGTCTGGCGGATGTTCCCCAGGTGTAAACCCATGTAGAATTGTTACATAGCCAATATTCTTAACTTCAGATTCAGAAATGATGCATGCATACAAATAAGATAATCATATTCAGTAAATCAACCTTTCCAATGATACCTCACATGACCCATCTTGCACACAACACATCTTAGTTATGCCATAATCATATCATACCAATATCTCTATGAAGAATATGGGGCATAGTGTCACAGGAATAAACTGTTTAATTTTTTTTACATGCACACACACACAGTTATAAACTTGCTTGTAGTAGGCCTTAATAAAAAATGGTTTTCAAGAGGGTCTTGAATGAAGACCGGGTGGCAATCAAGAAAGCTAGTTTAGGAAGGCTGTTCCATGAACAAGGGGCAACATGGAAAGAAAAGCACCGTCATATCATTAAAAAAAAATCCACTGATAGCTTCTTCAAGGAGTAGGTAACAAGTCTAATTCACATAGTTTAAGAATCAAGAATAAATTACTATAACATTACCATATATCTGTGCACATTTCCTAATGCACAGACAGTCTACCCATGTTGTTTTTCTAGTGGATAAGGGCCATCTCTCACTGGTTAGGGTTTTATATATGTTGCACTTTGAGAAACTCGCAGACTCATTGGTACTATAAAGTATGAACACCTAGAAAGGATATCTCCAAGCTCCTGCTAGCTTTTCTAGTGCAAATGTCATAGCATTTACAAGAAAACATGTCTAATAAGCTGAAAGGTAAGATGCACCTGAGTGCGAAAATGGCTTGAGAACTAAAGAAGCAATTATCTTTTCTCCAGAAGAGAACACTTGTGCTGGAAGGCCATACTGACTGACCTTCAAACGAAATATTTCTGTGAACAGACAGTAATAATGAATATTGCAGTTATGGAACCACCAGAGCAAAACTACAGGTAAGGATGAGATGCTGGAGACTGAAAAATACTTTACAAGTTTATATATTCTGAGTCGAAAGGATAGGATCTATGTAACGTTCTCTCCATACAACAGGACAGGAACATTTCAACCAGAAGCTAGAACTGTTCTGCTAAAGACTAGAACTGCAGAGACGTGTGTGTCTATAACGTGTAATATAAAAAGTGTGAGATCATGCACACTGTGTCTCAGAGGTGGAATCTCAGACAATGTTGATGCTGTCTATATCTGTTTGTACCAGTTATTACAACGCGCAGGTCTAAGGATTCCAGGTGACTCCCTGAGGTGGCTGATCAAGTCTTCTTTGAACCACACAGGCACTGAAGCTGTTTAACAATTTCAAGTCTAGCACAGGGCAGTGTATGCACTCCCCAGATGCTATGGGTACAAAACTCCAAATGTCAGTGGATCTTTCCTCATGGTCAGGAATAGTAAGATTCCACTGTTTCTGGCAGTGAAGCAGACTGCTCCCAACGCAGAGACTCAGAGAGGTTATTAATTATGGCAGTACACAGAGTATGCTAGTGGCTTTCTACAAAGGTGACTGTCTGTACCACAGAGTGTACAGTCTCGAGCTGCCAACACACTACACCTACTGTGGTGCACTCTACACCTACTGTGGTGCTCTGTCCTCCACTATTCTGAGCCACTTGCTAGAGGCTCATAAGCCCACTTTGGCCTTGGCTAACAGAGCTGAAACAGATGAAGCAAAATAGAAGCTCATGCGTTAAACTCCAGAGGCTGTGGGTTCAATCCCTGCTGCTGAAAAGCCTGCCCAGGGGCATGGCACTACACATTTTTACACACACACACACACACACACACACACACACACACTAATTATAATAATTAAATACATTATTTTATATATATACATATACACACACACACACACACACACACACACACACACACACACACACACTACTATATAAGTATATATATATAGTGACAAAGTTCCTCCTCTACCTTTGCGGGTCCAGCGCTTATTTGCAGATTTGCTCACCTCAATGATTCTTCCCCACAGTCTGGTCAACTTCTCCTGGTCTGATCAGGAGTTGGAGGTCTGGCAGGAACCCAGGCCCACCTCTACTCCAGGTTCCAGCCCAGGGCCCTGTGGATCACAGCTGTCTATAGTGCCTCTTTAACAGCTGCAAGACAGCTACAATCCCTGGCTACTTCCCCATGGCCTCCTCCAAACACCTTCTTTATCCTCACCACAGGACCTTCCTCCTAGTGTCTGACAACGCTTGTACTCCTTAGTCCCGCCAGCAGCACAGCCTCTCACTCTCAGCTCCTTGTGCCTCTTGCTCCAGCTCCTTACACGCACTTCCTCTCCTCTGGCTCCCCTCACCTGACTGGAGTGAGCTCCTTTTTAAACCCAGTGCCCTGATTAGCCTGCCCTGATTGGCTGCAGGTGATCTAATCAGCCTGTCTGCCTTAATTGGTTCTACCAGGTTCCTGATTACTCTAGTGCAGCCCCTGCTCTGATCACTCAGGGAACAGAAAACTACTCACCCAGTGACTAGTATATTTGCCCTCTACCTGACTCCTGTACCCCACTAGCCTGGGTCTGTCACTATATATATATATATATATGAGGCACAGTTTGTCTTAATTACCCACCAAAGCCTTAAGGGCTTAGTTGAGAGGTTTCCTAAAGAGGCATTTGCATCCCAAACCACTGCCTCAGCACAGAGCACTGATTTCCTCATTTCTAGCCCCACCCCAGAGCCCTCACCCCCTGCACCTCAACCCCCGGCCCCAGCCCTGATCCCCCTCCTGCCCTCCAAACCCTTTGATCTCAGCCTAGATCCCCCCAAACTCCTCATTCCCAGCCCCACCCTTACCCCCTCTCACATCCCAACCGCCTGAGCCAGCCTGGTAAAAATGAGAAAGTGAGAAAGGCTGGGGAGAGCAAGCGACAGGGTGGGGCGGGGCGGGGAGACAGAAGGAGTGAGCGTGGGGACTCAGAGAAGGAGCAGGGCAGGATGGAGCCTAGGAGGAGGAGTGGGACAGAGTTGGGGCAAGGGTGTTCAGTTTTGTGCAAGTAGAAAGTTGGTAACCCTAGTGACAATTTGGGGAATTAAATTCATTTTTGTGTATCATTTATGATTGAACCTACTTTGTGTTGAGAGACAGTTTGAACTGGTCTACGTGTGGCCTGTTTGTGATGCATAACAACTTCTATTTCTCATACTATGCAAAACTAACATAGAAAGAGTCGTGCTGAGCCATGAATGGTTTTCTAAAGGATCTGCTCTAGTTCAAACAGGAATTCTTTTGGGAAAGTCCTATGGCCCATGTTCTACAGGAGGTCAGACTACATGATCACAGTGGTCCTTTCTGGCCTTCGACTCTATAATCAACAACCAGATGGCTCCCATGTACTACTGGCTTGCTAATTACACTTATCCACTTCACTACCCCTACAAAACAAGGGTCTGGTGCAAGCAAACCCAGTATGACTGGGGCTCATGACTAAGACTGCGTTCATAAGCAGGAGAGGTTCTGTGTTCAAGAGGCCATGCCTCCAACAGCAAAAGAGATGAGACAGCTAATGGAAAGGAAGCAAAAAGGACTTCGCCTTCCCCCAGGGACACCGACCAAGACCCAAGGACTCTTAGGAATGGTGAAGGCAGAACAAGGCAAATTGCATTCAAGTATTTTGTTGCTTCAGCTTAGATTAGTAACACTCGTGCTGCCTAGGGTTTGTACACACTACCACTTGTCGGTAAAGTTATGCCACTCAGGGGTGTGAATAAGCCTCCCCCGAGCAATGTAAGTTAAACCAACTTAAGTGCCGGTGTGAACAGCTCTGTGTTGGCAGGAGAGCATCTCATGGATGTGGATTTACTGCCAACATGAGAACTCTCTCATCAGCACAGAGCATCTTCACCAGACACACTACATCAGTGCAGCTGTGCGGTTGTAGCGCTTCTAGTGTAGACTAGCCCAGAATATTATAGAAGTTCCTTTGCAAAGCCTGTGTTTCTTTCTTTGCCTGTCACATGGTCCCCAAAGAGTTTAATTATAAACAAGAAAGTCTGCAAGGGTGAAGCTTTGGGGAAAGCGTGCACAGACAAACAGGGAGGTTTGGGAGTTTCAGTGCAGGTTACAGGGCCAAGGGCAGTTGACCGCTGTCCCACATCCCAAGAAGAGGTGCCAGCAAAGTCTGCATCGAGAACATTGGGCCCTGGAAGCAAGAAATGGAAACAATGACCCAACTCAGCCAAAACTCAGCAGACCTGAAAGTCTGAGTGATCCAAAGGTTCAGTCCAATATAGCAAACTGGTAACTTTCCACTAAATGGGGACTCAACCATGGATTGTAAATGCATCACCCCAGACAAAGTAAAAATATTAGAAATTAACGCTCTCACCAAAAATCCTCATTTCTCACTTATTTGCAGAAGAGAATGGTTACTCTGTCACTTCTGAGCTCTGGGAATGCAACATTTTGAAACTAATTGTAATTGTTAAATCCTACTTCACTTCAAACAGCAGCTCTCAAACTTGGCAGCCCTGAGAGAGCTCTGTCATTCAGGAGCAAATGTGAAATTGTGCTGAATGATAATCCTCCTATGCTCAGCAAGGAGAAAAAAATAAAAAAAGTGCTGAGGGGGAGGGATAGCTCAGTGGTTTGAGCATTGGCCTGCTAAACCCAGGGTTGTGAGCTCAATCCTTGAGGGGGCCACTTAAGGATCTGGGGCAAAAATCAGTACTTGGTCCTGCTAGTGAAGGCAGGGAGCTGGACTTGTGACCTATCAAGGTCCCTTCCAGTTCTAGGAGAGAGGTATATCTCTTATTATTATTATTATTATAAAACAAGAGATGAAACTATAGTCTAGAAATAGAGCTTTGAACTGCCAGGTGACTGACCTGGGTATGACAACCACAAAGATATGCTCACCCTCCTGCTGCAGAGACCATAGTGAATTTAGTTCCAGGGAGAAGAGGCGCAGAAGTACCTTGGGTCACTCAATGACCTATTTAGAGTGAAAGTCCTCCAGTCCACTTGCCCTTGAAGGATACGATAATATCTATTGCAGGACTGATTGAGACAACAGATCAACTGATATCTGGACACAAAGTATATAGGAGAGGGAAGAACTAGAGGCAAGGTCTGGTTGCTGAAAAAAATCAGTCAATGCCTCCCAAAAAGAAGGAGCCAGAGTCTGTCACCACGTTGGTATTATTTGAAAATACTAGAAGACAAAGTTAACACCCTGTCAATTATCCAGATTTCAAAATGTGTGATTCCAAAGACTACTCATTTCTGACTGAAACCACTAGTACGCTGCAGCTTTTACAAGCTTTAGAATATTACTGCACCCCAATGCCTAAAAGTTCCCTTCATTACAAAGAAGTGCGTGGAAAAAATATTAAAACTGCCCCCATTCTTCTTATGCTCAAACTGATATGCAGAGAATAATGTGGTGATAGTATTTCTGAACCACAGAGTCGGGAGGACGGTTTTGGACTGTAGCACCAGAAACCAACTGGATCTGAGATCACACTCAAATGAACGGTCTCTTCTCTACAATCACAGCTTCTAAAACAAACACACATTCTTATTCAGGAAAGTGTTAAATGTAACATGGAATTTCTCCATAAATTTGTGGTCTCAGGCTTACCTTTTGCATTTGCTTTGCTAAATACGGGGATAGAGATACAGAGAGAGTGAGCAGATGGCCAAAAGATTACATTCCAACTAAATCCAGCACACGATTTACAGAGCTGGTCATTCACTACACTGCATAACAAAATCCACATCCATTCCATGAACAAGAACAAAATATCTGAAACCAGGTTTGGGTACCAGGGGGAAAACAATGAGAAGCTACAATTTAATTGGTGGTCTCCAACTAAATTTAACAGAAAAGCTTGCAAAAATGTTTTGCCAGGATCAGCAAGTAAGTATGCCCAGTGGTCTGCGACGGGATGTTAGATGAGGTGGGATTTGAGTTACTACAGAGAATTCTTTCCTGGGTGCTAGCTGGTGAGTCTTGCCCACATGCTCAGGGTTTAACTGATCCCCATATTTGGAGTTGGGAAGGAATTTTCCTCCAGGGCAGATTGGCAGAGGCCCTGGAGGTTTTTCGCCTTCCTCTGGAGCATGGGGCACAAGTCACTTGCTGGGGGATTCTCTGCAGCTTGAGGTCTTCAAACCACAATTTGAGGACTTCAATAACTCAGACATAGATTAGGGGTTTGTTACAGGAGGGGGTGGGTGAGATTCTGTGGCCTGCATTGTGCAGGTCAGACTAGATCATAATGGTCCCTTCTGACCTTAAAGTCTATGAGCTCTTTCATATAAACCTTTAGTCCTGAATTATTCCCCTCCCCCCCTTCCGCCAAAATTAAAAACACTGCTATTACATTGGTTTCTCTCAGGAAGCTCTGGCTATGTTCCTGACTGCACACAAAAGTGGCAGCATTGCAGTAGTTCAGACTTGCATTTCACTCAGTTCCTAAGTTCACAGATGGGGGAAGGATAGCTCAGTGGTTTGAGCACTGGCCTGCTAAACCCAGGGTTGTGAGTTCAATCCTTGAGGAGGCCACTTAGGGATCCAGGGCAAAAATTGGTCCTGCTAGTGAAGGCAGGGGGCTGGACTTTGATGACCTTTCAAGGTCCCTTCCAGTTCCAGGAGATTGGTACATCTCCAATTTACTATTTATTATTACACAGAAATAATCAGATTTCCTCTGCCTCATATATAGGCATTGTATGGGTGCACAGTGCTTTACTGAACAAAATAAAAAAGACAACTGCCCTGCTTATACTCCAAAATTAGACCCAGTCACCAAATACTCTGCCTGCATATGGGAAATGGCACAGGTAGGACAGTACTGAAACAAAACAAACAAACCAACAAAAAAAGGATCATCCCTGTTTGTCATAAACAGATAGTAAGGGTTAATGTTTCTTTTCCCTGTAAAGGGTTAACAGAGGAAACTTAAAACACCTGACCAGAGGACCATCGGAAACCGGATTTTTCAAAGATAGGGGAGGAACTTTGTTTTGGCGTCTATGTCTGCCGTCGGTTTCTCTCGGCATATAGAGGAGGGTTCTCAATATCCCAAGCATTTCTACCCTTCATCTGTATCCACGGTGTGAGTATTCAAAGACGCAATAGGTTTATATTGTATTTTTGTATTTTACATGTGTGGTACCTTGCTGGAATGTTTTCAATTGGTTATCTTTTTGAATCAGACTGGTTTATTCATATTTCTTAATAAGCAATTAGCCCATAATTATCATTAGTGAAGCTAGAGTTTATAATGTTAGTTTTTTCTCTAGTATTTTTATATAAGCTTCTTTTTAAACCTGCCTTGAGGTTTTTCTCTGGTATAGGCTAGAACAAATGGGAGGGGAAAATCTCTGTGTTAGCTTGACTAGATTTGAATCATAGCATCAGGGAAGTAATGCCCTTCTCTCGTTTTGCATTCAAGGAGTTTAAGTACAGTAATGCCCAGGATAATCCAGGAAGGTGAGAGTGGGGGATAGAATAAAGGAGAGACATAGTGGGAGGAGGTTGTTTTCCCTTGGGGTGAGACTCAGGGTTCTGAGCTTGGGGTCCCCAAGAAGATGGGGAAGACCAAGAAGTGTACTAGGCAGACGGAATCCCTGTTGGTGCAGCATGAGTAGATCCAACTCGGTAATAAGCTGGGAGTTTCATGCTAAGCCAACAGATTTTGGACGCTAAGCAGGTCCAGATTTGGGACAGAGCTTAGTACATGAGTAGGCCTAGCCGTGGGAAAGTAAGAATCGGAAGCCATAGGAATATTTATTTTTCTTTTCTCTGCTAGGGGTTTTAGCAGAGAGAAAGGTTTGGGTTTAAAGTACCAGAGAAATTTTTTCTGCCTTGCTTTGGCAGCTTGCATTTTGCAAAGGAACATTAAGGACAGTAAAGGGTTTATTGTAAGCAATAGGATTCCAAACACACACAGGTAAATAAAGTGGCTTTGTTTTGGTAATTTACATATCAAAGAGAGCAAGAAGAGAAAAACGGTTGCTAAGCCAAGAACCAGGAGACAACGAAGAGCCAGCAGTCAGACAATAACTGACAAGGCACCCGCAACACAAGAAACAAAACAGAAGTCCAAGCTGCCCTAAAGCGAACCGCAAGACAACAGGCAGAGGAACAATAAAGAACGTCGTCAACAGGCAACTAAAAACATACAGAGATGGAGTGAGAGAAAAAGAAAAGACCTGCGTACAAAGAGAACAAGCAGCCAAGATGCACCTTCCAACAGAAGGATGGAAAAACCAACGAAGATGGAAACAAGAGAGGCCACCGACGGCTTTGAATTAGTACACTAAGGCACAGAATGCGCCAATCTAAACCCCCGTCGCAGATTTTTGTTCAACACACAAAAATTCTCACTACAGGCAGGTGTGAACCGAGGACCGTCTAGAAATTTTGAAAGAGCCTGTCTGGGTACAACATCCTGAAACAGTCATTGTCAGAGTATAGGCAACCTCAGTAGGACGCCTACAACAGTGGCGCCTGAAATCCAAAGGACCAAATAAGGACATTATAAACCGTTTCAACAAGGCAGATACAGAATGGGGATAACCCGATCAACGCCCTCGGCGGTTCAGAACCCAAAAGTGAACCAATGAGTCATTTCCCCCAACACGCCTACTACGTTGGGAAACATTATGACGCCTGATATCAGGAACCAAGGTTCAACCATTGACGAACTGCACCTCTCTCATGACAAGGAGGCAGTTTCTGATGGTGTTCCTGAGGACATACAACGGTACAATCCTAGATAGAAAACCCAAACTCTCGCCGAGGTAGGGGAGATTGGAGCCAAATGGATGGAAGTGGCAGAAAGCAAAAAGCTACTGTAAAGGGAATGAAACCTAGGGGCACATCGACAATAAACCTACAACCGAGGCACCCAAAAACTCCACCTACCACCAGGGAAGCCACATACACCACTATCCTTCCCTCACCAGTCTCAGTAACTTACCTCACCCAGTGGACCTGTTATCTGGGAAATGTTATAGTGTAATGAACTGGACATATAAAGCCAACTGCCCAAAGAACCCCCCTGGGTGAAAGTTATTCACACACCATCACACAAAGATCCCAGGCCCAGATACCTCTCGAAATCCTGAGCGAAGGAACATTTGAAAGTGCGGAAGAAAGGTTACGAGTGGAGAGACACGGGGTAACAAGTTGTCAGCTATCCACCAATCTTCTGGATCCCAGACTCATCAACACAAGGCCAAGTGAACATTTACCCTTCATGTCACAAGCTGTGGACTTGCCTACAGCTGAACTGCCCTGTCCAGTACAAAGGCTGGTCAGGATGTGACTTTTGCAGTCTATTGACAAATTATTCCATCCTGCTATTGGGCAAGACTTGCCAACAGGTGAAGCGGCGCCAAGAGAGTGGGAATGGTAACACGCAGCAAACCAGGCAAGCTCTAGACCCATTCTGTTCCGGAGCCGTCCACAGAGAACGTCTGTGTTACCAGAGACCCAGACCGAAGGTAAGTGGACCAGTATCCCACGCCAAACGCTGAACAGCCACAGCACCTCAGTCCAGGCCGAACTGGAACAGCACCAGCACCACACCAGCAATGCAAACCACATCTTCAACTCACAACGCCAGAGGGGGCCAGCGAGCCGAATGGCAGAAGCAACAGAACAACGCATACCAAGAGGCTCGCCAGAGCTGAAATACCACAGTGCACCGCGGAGACGTTCACCTGAACAGAACAACCCCAGCACCTAAATCGCTTCCAGAGGAACCGAAGCCCGCAGTCCACAGCTGAGAGACACTGTGTCCCCAGCCTCAAGGGAACATTCAGACTGAGAGGAAGCAGATGACAGCCTCAGAAAGTTGGGTGCGGCACGGAGCCACCCAACGCTCTCAGCTCTTCTAACCGATCCCAGTTTGTTTAAGACAGACTTTTATAGCAAGAATTCTTTCTGGACACCAGGAAGATGGCAGCCCGCACAAACGGTTGGTGGTTCCACAAGTATGGGGAACTCTTAGACTAGCCATGATCATCGTGGCCATGCTGGGGGAACAGAACCAAAGAAAGTTGGGGAAGTCTTCCACTGAGAGGGGATGCAAGGAAGTTGCCCAGTATGTCCGTCTTGTGAGGTGTGCCAAGAGTGGGAAGCCCCAAGATCTGGTCAAGGCCCTCTCCAGCCACTCCCCATAAAACTGAGCTCCATTTCAGGAGTAGTGTGGGATATTTGGGGTCCTTTCCCGAGAAAGACGCCCAGGGGAAAGCAGTACGTACTGACTTTCGTGGACTTTGCTACCCGATGGCCGGAAGCAGTAGCTCTAGGCAACACCAGGGCTAAAGCAGTGTGCCAGGCCCTAACAGACATTTTCGCCAGGGTAGGTTGGCCCGCATTGTATGGGTGCACAGTGCTTTACTTGAACAAAATAAAAAAAAGACAACTGCCCTGCTTATACTCCAAAATTAGACCCAGTCACCAAATACTCTGCCTGCATATGGGAAATGGCACAGATAGGACAGTATTGAAACAAAAACAAAAAAAAACAAAAAAAAAGAAAGAATCATCCCTGTTGAGAATATTCTCCATAATTTTTTAAGTTTCCCTTTGTTAGAGGTCCAGGAATGTTGCCTGCCTCCTCACTCAGTAGTTCTAAACCTTTCCTAACGACTGTACCTCTTTCAGGAGTCTGATGCGTCTTGTGTACCCCCCCATCCCAAGTTTCACCTAATTTAAAACTACTTGCTTACAAAAATCAAAAACAAACAAAAAAGTGTCACAGCACACTATTGAAAAATTGCTTATGTTCTCATTTTTACCATATAATAAAATAAATCAATTGGAATATAAATATTGTACTTACATTTCAGTGTATAGTACATAGAACAGTATAAGTAATTGTATAAAATTTTAGTTTGTACTGACTTTGCTGGTGCTTTTTATGTAGCTAGTTGTAAAACTAGGCAAATCTCTAGATGAGTTGATGTACCCTCAGGCATACACATACCCCTGGGTTGAGAATTACTGCCCTGACCCACCAACACATGCCCCATCCTTACAAGTTCATTGTACTTTCCTATCTTTAAAAGAATTCCTACTCTTTCAGATCCCTCACCAGTGTCTAGGGACTGTGCCAATTATTAGTATAAAACCAATGTTTCTTCCAAAATACAAAATGAAAAAGAAAATAGGGAGAACTATCTGAGAAACATCCAGCTTAAAATTAGAACAGACGTGTCAAGGTTATAAAAAGGTTAAGATTAAATCAACTAGTCTGGATGAAAGAACCCAAATACTAAAGACTGCAAATTCTGGCAATGATCTGCTATTACTAAGATTCTATGACAAAAATCTCTCTGGCAAAATGTTTAAATTCACAAAAAAGAACAGCCCAGGAGCTGGTCAGAGTCTGCCAACCTTCATAAAGCAGGGGCAGCTCTAAACTGCTCCAGTCACAGAGAAAGTGGAATTTCAGCTGAATGTACATTTCAACTCTTCAGCTTCTGGCATCAGACTTGAGTATGTTCCTACTATTCAGTGTAATGATATGCAGCTTCATTCAATATTTATCAATTAAACAAACTGACATAAGTCAAGCTCTAAAAAGTTGAAGACAAACGGAAAAAGTAACAAAGATTTGGTGGCATTTTTTTGTGCATTACATGTAGCAGTGCTGTATACTGCCATCCAAATAAGAGAGAGCAAGTCAGTGTCACCTTTTGCCTCACAGCCTGTCTGGAAGGGGCAGCATCTTTTACTTTTCATGTCCATCCGCAACAGAATTATTTGTCTATTTCCTCCCTTCAAGTGTCAGTTATTTTTCATCAGTGTTTCTTACTGTGAGAAAACATTTACTTAGGGATCAGACCAGATTTCTTCAACCTTTCCCAAATAAACCAAGCCAGACTCAAATGGCTTCAAGCGTCATTAATTACAGCAAATCTCAAAACTGAGCCAAGCTAGGCTTCCCCTCCCCACCTAAAGCTCAGGCTCTAACCTTAACTCACCTTTTGCTACTTGATCTGCTGGATTTTCAGGCAGCAGGCCTGCCCGCTCGATTCTTTGGCAGTTTTCCAGTTGTCCCATTCCCCACCTCAGGTGCACCTTTAAGGGTCCAGGAGGAACAGGAACCTACCGAACTGCTCCACTCATTCTACAGCAACAAGGCTGATACATCATTGCTCCAGCCCTGCCACGTGTCATGCCCTTGTGTGATGCTTATGCATTTTGTTGCCCTGACATGCCTACACACATTTCAGATAGTGTCATTCACAAGAGACTCCACTACAGTTAATACCCTGTAACCTAATAGAAGGTGTCCTGGGATGTGGGCGTCACGAATTCTATACCCCACCTCTTTCACAGACCTCTTAATATTTCTGTAATTCACAACTTTTATTACTGAGCAAAGCCTTATGCTCAGTGTGACAAATATGGCAGTTTCCTACATATCTTTGTGAGACCTTATTGAATTAAATTTAAGTGTTACTATAGGGTAGACATAAATGGTCAGTTTTCACAGTGGAGCGGTAAATAGCAGGGTACCCCAAAGATCTATGCTGAGACCAATGCTGTTCAACATATTCATCAATGATCTGGAAAAAGTTGTGAATCGGGGGTAGTCTATTTTTTGTCACGGTCCAAATTTCTTGGTCAATATATAGTCAAGGTCCAGACTCCAGGATAAATAATGATAATTACTAAATAAAAAGATTTCGGGGTCTGTTCAAAAGCATTGGCTGTCCAGATTTGGCCCATGGTCCATCCACTGACTACCCCTGGTGTAAACAGTAAGATGGTAAAGTTCAGAGATGATATAAATCTAACTGCAAAAAGTTACAAGGGAATCTCACAAAACTGGGTGACTGGGCAACAAAATGGCAGATAAAACTCAATGTTGATAAGTGCAAAGTAATACACATTGGAAAACAATCCCAACTACACATACGAACAGTTGGGGTCGAACAGTTGGGGTCAAAATTAACTGTTACCACTCAAGAAAGATCTTGCCGTTCGTTCTCCAGAAACATCTGCACAACGTGCAGCAGCCAGTAAAAAGGCTACCAGAATATTAGTAACCATGAAGAAAGGGACAGGTAAGACAGAACAGATCACAATGCCACTACAGAAATCCACGCTATACCCATATCTTGAATACTACATGGCGTTCTGGTCACCCCATCTCAAAAAAAGATATAAGAATTGGAAAAGGTACAGAGAAGGGCAACAAAAATGATTGGGGTATGGAAGAGCTTCCAAAAGAGGAGAGATTAAAAAGACTGGGACAGTTCATCTTAGAAAAGAGATGAGTGAGCGGACATATGACAGAGGTCTAAGATCATGACTGGTGTGGAGAAAGTGAATAGGGAAGTATTATTTATCCCTTCACATAACACCAGGGGTCACGCAATGAAATTAACAGGCAGCAAGTTTAAAACATACATAAGAAAGTACTTCTTCACACAATGCACAGTCAACCTGCAAGACTTGTTACCAAGGGATGTTGTGAAGGCCTTTAAAAAGGTAGAAATTAGAGGAAAATAGAAAGGAGCATAAGCACTGGCAAATGAAGTATAAAAATACAATTAGGAAGGCCAAAAAAAGAATGAGGAACAGATAGCCAAAGACTCAAAAAAAATTTGTTATTACTTTTTAAAGTACATCAGAAGCAGGAAGCCTGCTAAACAACCAGTAGGCCTACTGGAAATCAAGATGCTAAAGGAGCACTCCAGGACAATAAGGTCATTGCGGAGAAACTAGATGAATTCTTTGCATCAGTCTTCACGGCTGAGAATGTGAGGGAGATTCCCAAATCTGAGCCATTCTTTTTAGGTGACAAATGTGAGGAACTGTTCCAGACTGAGGTGTCAGAGGTAGTTTTGGAACAAATTGATAAATTAAACAGCAATAAGTCACCAGCACCAGATAGTATTCACCCAAGGGTTCTGAAGGAACTCAAATGTAAAATTGCAGAACTACTAACTGTAGTCTGTAGCCTATCATAGAGTCATAGACTCTAGGACTCGAAAGAACTTGAGAGGTCATCGAGTCCAGTCCCCTGCCCTCATGGCAGGACCAAATACTGTCTAGACCATCCCTGATAGACATTTATCTAATGTGACAAAGTTCCTCCTCCACCTTGGTGGGTCCTGCGCTTATTGGCAGATTTGTTCACCTCAGTGATCTTCCCTTCTTGTGGAACCCACAGTCTGAGTCAGCTCCTCCTGTGTCTGATCAGGAGTTGGGAGGTTTGGGGGGAACCCAGGCCCGCCCTCTACTCCCCAGTGGATATAGTGTACTTAGATTTTCAGAAAGCCTTTGACAAGGTCCCTCACCAAAGGCTCTTATGCAAAGTAAGCTGCCATGGGATAAGAGGAAGGTCCTCTCATGGATTGGTAACTGGTTAAAAGATAGGAAACAAGGGTAGGTATAAATGGTCAGTTTTTCAGAATGGAGAGAGAGGTAAATAGTGGTGTCCCCCAGGGGTCTGTTCTGGACCAGTCCTATTCAACATATTCATAAATGATCTGGAAAAAGGGGTAAACAGTGAGGTGGCAAAATTTGCAGATGATACAAAATTACTAAAGATAGTTAAGACCCAGGCAGACTGCAAAGAGCTACAAAAGGATGTCTCAAAACTGGGTGACTGGGCAACAAAATGGCAGATGAAATTTAATGTTGATAAATGCAAAGTAATGCACATTGGAAAACATAATCCCAACTATACATATAAAATGATGGTATCTAAATTAGTTGTTACCACTCAAGAAAGAGATCTTGGAGTCATTGGAGATAGTTGTCTGAAAACATCCATTCAATGTGCAGCAACAGTCAAAAAAAGGGAACAGAACGCTGGGAATAATTAAGACAGGGAGAAATAATAGGACAGAAAATATGTTGGCAATCCATGGTACGCCCCCATCTTGAATACTGTGTGCATACGCGGTCACTCCATCTCAAAAAAGATATATTGGAATTAGATAAGGTTCAGAAAAAGACAACAAAAATTATCAGGGGTATGGAACGGCTTCCGTATGAGGAGAGATTAACAAGACTGGGACTTTTCAGCTTGGAAAAGAGATGGCTACGGGGAGATATGATTGAGGTCTATAAAATCATAACTGGTATAGATAAGAAAGTGTTCTTTACTATTTCCTCATCACAAGAACTAGGGATCACCTAATGAAATTAAATAGGCAGCAGGTTTAAAACAAACAAAAGCAAGTATTTATTCACACAACGCACAGTCAACCTGTGGAACTCCTTGCCAGAAGATGTTGTGAGGGTCAAGACTATAACAGGGTTCAAAAAAGAACTAGATAAATTCATGGAGGATCGATCCATCCATGGCTATTAGCCAGGATGGGCAGGAATGTTGTCCCTAGCCTCTGTGTGCCAGAAGCTGGGAATGGGCGACAGGGGATGGATCACTTGATTACCTGTTCTGTTCATTCCCTCTGGGGCACCTGGCATTGGCCACTGTCAGAGGACAGGATACTGGGCTAGATGGACCTTTGGTCTGACCCAGTATCGCCATTCTTATGTAGTTTAAGCAGAGTCCATTCAAATTTCTTTTTATATACAATTAATATTTTTAAGGAAATTTGTTGTTATTTTGTTTTATGCCCCCTGGAAGGAGTCCAAGAGAGCGAGCCCACCTCAGCCTGGAGGGCAGGGCTTGGGGGCAGCAGAAGACTGTAGAATGAGCCAGCCCCGTCCTCACCGAACTGTGCAGGCTCCTGTCGGCACTGGGCTCGGCTCTGTTCTCCTGGCACATGGGGTTGCAAGGCTTGTCAGGTTTGGCCCAACTGCCCTGCTGTCAAGGGGGTGGGAGGGGGGGCAGCCGTGCCACACACAAGCGGCGCTGTGACCCTGTGTGCCATGTCGCAACACCACTTCCTAGAGTTTGCCTCCTGCCCCTCTAACGACAGGGGGATGGGCAAGCCAAACCTGGGTGGCATTTTGTTACACAATTTCTTAATTCTGTTTTGTTTCACGTGCATGAATAACACGGAGCTCCAGTTATGAGTTACATGAAATGCTGCTCTGTTAGGGCTCTGGCTGCACTGAAATTATGGGAATTTTACATAATGTCGTCTCATCTTATTCCTTCAGCTACCTAATACTACAATAATGGAAATTAAATCAAACTCCCCAATATTAAGATGCTTCTTCTAGTACTGCCATTTGAGTTGCTGTCCTCAGAATGAAAGCAAAGCCTTTCAAACACTTTAAAAATAACCTTTCAAATGTTTCCCTATACTCCAATATATGTAAGAAAAGAAATTCATTGGTGCCTGACCTTTATGTTTAAAGAGCAGACACATCAACTTAATACAGGGTTCAATAGACACTCTTATTGAAGTCAGACACTCATCTACTACAAATACTTAGGTATTTCTTAGTGAAAGTCTGCAGACAGAAAGCTACCAGATATACACCAGTACTGTGCCAGTTACATAGTGCTGGAATGTTTTACAATATTTTTAAACAAATTCTGCATTTAGAAATCCAGATTTCTAGACTCAAAACAATTTCAGCCTCTCTGAACACCAGTGGCTTAGACAGATTTAAAAAAGATTCTGAACTCCAAGATATGAAATTATCTTGCCTTCTTATTTTTAAAAATAGTTGAAGGCTGTTTCCCTTTTTCTGTCCTTGTATGCCTTCCTGTGGGTTTGTATGGCATGGCACCTAGCAAAATGGATCGTAATTGGGAATTTTTGGAGTCACTAAAACACAAAAATTCTGGATTGTGCCTGATGGATATACACAGGGAGGGAAAGGGACTACCTCTTGTCTGTATCAAATTCCATATCTAAAATTTCATTATGACTAAAGCTAAGATTTTGTCATGGATATTTTTAGTAGGAGTCACAGACAGGTCATGGGCAATAAAGAAAAATTCATGGAAGCCTGTGACCTGTCCCTGATTTCTACTAAAAATATCCGTGATAAAATGGGATGGGGCTGGACAAATGCCAGGTTCCTGGGAGCGCCAGGCCACCCTCAGCCAGTGGCTGGGAGCTGCAGGGTCCCCCATGCCGCCAGCAGTGGCCGCGGAGAGCTGCATGCCACCACCAGGGAGCTGCAGGGATTCTCCATGCCACCGCCAGCCTTGGGTGGTGGGTGTACCTAACAGCTCCCTGCCACTGTAGATGGCTGTGGAACTCTGCAGCTCCCAGGAGCCGGGGCTGAAGTCATGGAGGTCTTTGGAAGTCACAGATTCCATGATTTCCATGACCTCTGTGACTAAATCATAGCCTTAATTATGACACCTAGATTGTTTTTTCTCGTGTTGGTCTAAATCTTCAAGGTTAAAAAAGTCAAAGCACTAACTTTAAATAGCAACAAAGAGTCCTGTGACACCTTACAGACTAACAGAAGTATTGGAGCACAAGCTTTTGTGGGTGAATACCCACTTCATCAGACTTATGTGGTCAGCCTCATGAAGAAACTTGCACAAGTACAGACAGATATCTGACAAAGTGGGTATTCACCAGGGGCGGCTCCAGGCACCAGCACACAAGCGCGTGCCTGGGGCGGCAAGCCACGAGAGGCGCTCTGTCAGTCACCGCGAGGGTGGCAGGTAGGTTGCCTTCGGTGGCCTGGTCCAGTGGCTTCAGCGGACCTCCCGCAGGCATGCCACCAAATCCACGGGCCTGGGGACCTCCCGCAGGCAAGCCACCGAAGGCAGCCTGCCTGCCACGCTTGGGGCAGCAAAATACCTAGAGCCACCCCTGGTATTCACCCACAAAAGCTTATGCTCCAATACTTCTGTTAGCCTATAAGGTGCCACAGGACTCTGTCGCTTTTTACAGATCCAGACTAACATGGCTACCCCTCTGATACTTAACTTTATATTTCAAGTCCAGTGAGGCCTAATCTACACTAGAAAATTGAATTGGCTTAACTACATTGCTCAGGGGTGTGAAAAATCCACAGCCTGGAGTGGTGTAGGAGTGGTAGGAGAACTCCTCCCATCAGTTGGTCATGTCTGCACTGAAGCACTACAGAAGCATTGCTGTGGCGCTGCAAAATTTCAAGTGTAGACAAGCCTTTAGACTTTCACCAATGTTTACTGGAGTCACCATGGTTCTAGGTTGATAGTAAAATATCGAGCAGCTCAGTTAAGATTACTAAGTTTGGTACTGTCAATCCACCTTCAAGAATGAGTCTACACAGAATTCTCTCATTTAATCTTGGGAATTTATTGTCCTACACATTAAATAATTTAACAACCAACCAGTGAGCCACTGGACAATCGAGATGCTAAAGGAGCACTCAAGGACGATAAGGCCATTGCAGGGAAACTAAATGAATTATTTGCACCCCGTCTTCACACTTGAGAATGTGAGAGAGATCCACAAACCTGAGCCGGTCTTTTTACATTTGACGATTACCTGTTCTGCTTATTCCCTCTGGAGCACCTGGCATTGGCCACTGTCAGATGACAGGATACTGGGCTAGGTGGACCTTTGGTCTGACCCAGCATGACCATTCTTATGTTCTTAATTCTTCTCTGAAACTTCTCTAGGGTTCTTTTTGGTATCCAAGATGGTAGGGTCTGATATGGGAAGTTAATTTGGCAACCAATTCCTTGTTACTGCTGTCATACAAGCAAAAACAAGCATACGTATTTCAGTCCAATACATTGTTTTTCAGTTTGATATAATGAGAGAAAAGTTAATTTCATACAGCTGATTGAAAGTGTGCTGCCAGCTACTGACTAGACATTTTAAATTGGTATTGAAGTCATTGCTACCTAGAGACTTCCAGCCCTCTTGATTCTTTGCAGGCTAAGTAAGGTGGAATTAGTATGTGAGATATGTGAAAGTTGTTTCACAGTTATGGATACTTGTGTGGAAGTGAGTTTAGTAGGTTATGGTATTAAATGTTGTTTCAGTTTTTGTTTGTTAATGACAAAAATTTAAGAAGTTCAAGAAATACAGACATCTTCTACAGTATTATCATATTAAAAAAATGCACACCGTCTCTATACCAGGGAACACACACAACATGCAAAGCCAACTTAGCCTATATCTAAAACACAAAAAAAATTTCTGCTAACAAAACCCTTCTCATCCAAAAAACATCCCCTACAACAACTGGAGGCGAGCAGCAGGCTTTAATCATGCCCTTACAGTTACACTTTGGTTCTGTTGGACCTACAGGTATGGTGATCAGATGTCCTGAATTTATAGGGACAGTCCTGATATTTAGGGCTTTTTCTTACATAGTATCTTATTACCCCCCACTCTCTGTCCCGATTTTTCACATTTGCTATCTGGTCAGCCTACCTAGAGGGTAAGAGGAAAACAAACTCCAGAGAAATGGCCTTACATTAATATCACCCTGTCACACCTGATCACCAGCTCTCACACATTTAAATCCAGCACCTCTTAGTGCAGCGTCAGTTGAGGTACTCTGCTGCTGCAGAGGTACATGTGAGAGAAAGTCCTGGGTATTTAGGATCTAAGACCATTGATAGAAATCAATATCTTGAATTATGCCCAGAAACAAGTGGAAGGCCAGTTAAGACCATGAAGAAGTGATATAAAATGTTTCCTACTGTTAATACTGCCTAATATCTAAGCAAGCAAATTCTCTCCCAGCTGTAACTTCCGAGTCATCTTAAAAGAGAAGGCCCAAGTAGGACATATTCTAACACTTCAATCAATACATCATGAAGATAAAGTTTACTCTGGAGAGGTCTCAATCTGAGTTAATCGCATACAGATCGGGGGAGGCACCTGAACCCATCAGATGGCACCACTGTCTAAGGTAAAGCCCTCTCTGGGATTATAATGAACCCTTAGCCTGAAAACAAGCTATGCCACTTGTATCTTATCTATGACCTATGCTACCATAGTGCCCATGAGCCCGTGTCATCGAATGGGACCCTGTTTTGCAAGGTACTGTACAAACAAAACAAAAAAGATGGTCTGGTCCCTGCCCCAAGATAGACAACAGATGGGTCCATACAAGGAAGCAAAATACACCATTGGTCAGCAAGCTAAGCAGTGGTTTCAGCACACCAGCAGCATAACTGTTGACAAGCATTTTATAGACATTGTGGCGAAGGAGCATTTTCAAAAGGGTTTTGAAGAAGTTAGTTTAGCTTACACAAACCCCAGGGAGATACCTGTATCACACACGTGCCCCAAGGAAGGGATCTGTTCCAAAAAGGGATACATCTAGAATATACAAATTACAGCATCAAGTTCAGATCCAAGAACTTGTTCCAAATCTATGAGAAATAGTTTGAATTATAAGGCTATGGAAAGACCATCAATTCCTAATCATCTAGTCTAGCGGGAGGCTCAAATCTAGAAACAGACAGACAATTTAAGGAATAGGGGAAGTGACGTCTGGTTTGTCCTAGGAACATAGGACTGCCAGTCCAGATGAGATTGGGGACCAATCTAGTCCAGTATTCTGTCAGACCAGTCAACCAGATGCTTCGTAAGATGTGAACCCTGCAGATGCTTATTTTCTTCCTAACCCCAACTCCCCCACCACCACCACCATTACTACTTTGAGGTTGGCTTATTCTCTGAAACATGACTATTTACATGATTTATCACATCTAATGTAACTTTGGCTGTTCTCTTTATCCACAGATATCTAATCCATTTTAATCCTAATAAATTTATGGCCTCAGTGATATCTTGTGGCAAAAAACTCAACAGATGAACTTTAAGTCATGTAATAAACATTGCCTTTATCGATATTCAGGTGTTGCATTTAATTTTCACTGAGCCCATGCTTGTAGTCTAGCGGCAAACAGGAATACAGTTCCCCTTCCCTATGCCATTCATTATTTTGTATACCTCTATCATATCTCCTCTCATGCATCTTGTTGCTTTACATGAATGTCTCTTTATTCTGCTGATCAACTTTCACTTCTGAACACCCTTTATTTCTATAATATCCTTGTGACAGAGTGGCGCAATATTGCAGGTGAGAACATTCAGTAAGTCATAATTTCAGTGTTTTTATCCCATTCCTTATATTTCACTAAATTTTATTTACTTTTTTGACTACCATTGTTGGTGTCACTAAGGATAATCCTAAGTAACTTAAAAGGTAAAAGGCAATAAGGATATACAGTCTCCCTGTTTAGGCCTCAGATGAGCAGAAGCTCTTCCATGTTTAAACTCTAATTCACCTAACAGGCCAATAAATAGAAAAGGCCAGGTGCAAAGTCCCTTATCAGTTGCCATACAGCTCATACTGGTCTAAAGCAGAAATAATGAGGCCTGTGCACCTTTAGCAGAAGGACAAGATAACCTGCAGAAGGAAAACTTACTAATGAGCTGCCGTGGCCAAGATTACTTAATGCACCTGCGCTTACGTAACTGCTACAGGGGGAGGAAGGAGAAGAGGGAGGGGGAAGACAAAGAAGTGTGTGAGAAAAGAATGCTGCAGTCGGAGAGAAGAGGGAGGGGAAACGGGGGCTTCCTTCTCAGCGAGAAAAGTTCTCATGCATATAAAGGAACAGACTGCTTGTTTTAGGTGTGCTGGATTTGAGGCATGTCAAGTCTCCCAGCACCACTTTGAGATCTCAAACTTGCTTTGCTTCTCCACCCTGGTGTGTTTATTGGCGTGGTGCACACCGGGCAACGGACCCCCCTGCTGTTGCCCCCCTTGGGCACTTTGTGCCGGCAACACCATCACACACTGAACATAGGAAACATAGCCAGGTATCACTCTGGACAGCTCTACGAAAACAGGAGTGAGGATGATTGATTTAGATCCCAGTAATTAATATGAGTAGTTGAAGTTATTTCTTCAAGGTGCATTACCTTACACGTCAACAAAGAATTTTATCTTACCATTATGTTGCCCATTCACTCGCTTGATTAGGTCCCTCTGAAGTTCTTCACATTCTTTACTAGCCTAAATAATTTTGTGCTATCTGCATATGTTGCCACCTCTTTGCTCACCCATTTTCCTGAACTTGATAAGTATATTCCACATCATTGGTCCTGGTATAGAACCTTGTGATACCCTACTTAACTTCCCCCACACCATGACAAAAACTGACCATTTCTTCCTATCTTTCAACTCTTAACTGATTTCTAATTCATGATCATATTTTACCTTTCACCAATAATTGTTTTTTTCCTTAACATGAGGGAACTTGTCTCAGGGTCTTTTGAAAATCCAGATTGAATAAAGAGAACCAGATGCCATAACCTGTGTCCTGACAAGCCACCTAAATATTTTTTTAAAGAATATAATTCCACTGTTAATTGATAACTATAGTTTACTAGCATGTTTTCTTAATGTAAATGAGACTGTAGTGGGGTGGTTACCCGCTCCTGTCCTGAAGGGTTTAAAAAGCAGCCTGAGAGGGCTTGAAAGCTGCAGCTCTAAAAGTTGGGCTGATTGGGGAAGCTGCCGCAGCTGGGCCAAACCCTAATCAGGCCACAGCTGGCCTGTAGAAAAAGGCCAGGGAAGCCAGAGCAAACAGTCTCCCTCTGCCTGTAGAGGCAGAAGGGCCTGGCTGCAGGGAGCTAGACACAGGGTACCTGAGTGGAGCAGGGCTGGGAAAAAGGCAGAGGAGCTGGGGAGCTCCTGTCTGGAAAGCCCCAGGCTGTGGCCTAGCATAAGGCCAAGAGGTACTGGGGGTTGCAGGGGGCAGCCCAAGGGGTAGGGCAAGGCAGCAGGTCCAAACCCCTTTGCCTATGATGAGTGGCTGATACTGCACTCTGCCTCAGCGAACAGGGGCTAGATGGAGACTGGGCAGTAGCCAAAACTGAGGCAAAGTGGCAATAGTGGGTCGGGGGTTCCCCAGGGAGAGGAGATCCAGATTGGTGGGGTACTGCCAGGGGGCAGCACCCCAGTTAAAAGGGCACCGAGGTCCAGGGAGGGACACAGGGGCAAGAGGACAGGAGGATCACCGGCCTGCAGAGGGCGTACACAGCTGGAAAAAGAGCTAATTCCCAGAAGCCACCAGCAGGAGGCGCCACAAGGGTGAGGCCACACATCTACAGAGACTATTAAATCCTTTTAAATAGACTTGAATTTAAATCCCAGGTGGGAAACCTTTTGTAGTCTCAAACACAAGAAATCGAGATTTTTATCCTTGAAGCACAGTTCGAAAAAAGGTCAGTTTGGAAAACAGAGGTGGCCAGGAGTTTTTGAGACTCAATTCTCACTACAGAGGTTTTAAATAGAGGCCCTGCTTCTGCAAAACTATTTTGCAATGAAAAAATGATGCTTCTGATCTTTTACCTACTTAGTTAAAAGTGATAAGGAAACAAATCTATTTTCTGGAATGGTTTCATTCAGACGTCAATTAGAATCACAAAACATAAAAAAGTGTTCAGAAAACCTACACTGATTAAATCAATTCAGACAGTTGGAGCAACATCTGGGACCGTGTTTATGGGTTAATCCGCTACCAGATTTGATTTAACTCACCAACTCAGTGATGCACAGTTTTTCTTGATTGAAAAAAGTTTGATATGGCACTTTGATTTCCCCCACTACTAGCTAGAGATCTCCACTACATGAAATATTGCTTAAAGTGATTAAAAATATTTATAACAGACAACAACATTCCACAGGTGAGGAAATTCCCTGTGGAATTCTTGCAGATTTTATATTCTACAGAAGCTGTTTCTTTAAATTGAATTTTTTAGCAATCTTGTTTAAAAATGCAAATAAGTATTAATACAAATAAGTATCTGAATTTTCAAACAAACAGCAAGATAGATTAATGCATCCCCCAGTCACCATGCTGAAAAATTAGTTTTCAAAATTAATTTTGGCCATTTAAATGTCAACACTAATTTTTTACTTCTGTTCCCCCTACCAGGAGTAAGCTAATGATCATATCTACTATGACCTGATAGTCATGACATGCGGTCATTCCATTCATTTGAAAAGAGTCTACAGGAATAAGACTATAAAGTTAAGGAAGTTAAATATCCTTTCAAGTATTTGACCAGCTAAGGGTTTTGCTACTGTCCTTCAAAATTAGTTCTGGGATCTTTGTTCCCACTGGATAACCTTGTGTGTGCACACGCGCACACTCTCACCCACTGGGAATGTATTTGTACATAAGTGATTATGTTTTACCTTTGTCTAATAGTTTATACAAAAATATATATAGTTTCTGAAGACAAGTTTCTATAGTTTCAAAAAAAACAAACATTGAGCATCATTAAGAACGGGATAAATAGGACACAATATCATATTGCCGCTATATAAATCCATGGTACGCCCACATCTTGAATACTGTGTTCAGTTCTGGTCGCCCCATCTCCAAAAAGGTATACTAGAATTGAAAAAGGTACATCGAAGGGCAACAAAATGATTAGGGGCATGGAAGAGATTCTATATGAGAGATTAAAAAGATGGACTGTTCAGCTTGAAAAAGAGACAACTAAGAGGGGGATATGATAGAGGTCTATAAAATCATGACTGGTGTGGAGAAAGTAAATAAGGAAGTGTTATTTAGTTCTTCTCATAACACAAGAACTAGAAGTCACCAAATGAAGTGAATAGGCAGCAGGTTTAATACAAACAAAAGGAAGTATTTCTTCACACAACGTACAGTCAACCTGTGGAACATTTTGCCAGAGGATGATGTGAAGGTCAAGACTATAACAGAGTTCATAAAAGAACTAGGTAAGTTCACAAAGGATAGCAATTAATGGACCTATTAGCCAGGAGGGACAGGGATGGTGTCCCTAGCCTCCATTTGCCAAAAGCTGGGAATAAGCAACAGGGAATGGATCACTTGATTACCTGTTCATTCCCTCTGGGGCACCTGGCATTAGCCATGGTTGGAAGACAGGATAATGGGTTAGATGGACCTTTGGTCTGACTCAGTATCGCCATTCTTATGTTCTGTGCATTTTCTGTTCATGCGGTTCATTTTTTCAATTTCAGATAAATTCAGGTTAAATAATCCATTATTGATGTACTAACTGATGGAAGTGTCTATCATATGCCAAGCTAAAATCCACTTTTAGAAAAGACATCCTTCCTTTTAATTGAGGACAAAGTGCTTTTTCATGACATTTCTGTGCAGGTTTACTTTTGAGTAAATTCTATACAGAAGACTACATATTAAGGAACCTTAAGCCTGAAAAGCCAGGAAATGGTAAAGCTAAGACTGCTGACATAATCTTATTTCTGACTGTGATATAGTCTTTACATCATCATGTATTATTTGTCCCCATAGGATACCTGCCTCGTTCATTACAATTTTAATGGTATAGAATAAATGAGGCACTATTCAATAGCTATTTTATGTGTTCACTGTTCAATGAGTACACTCCTGCACATCATTCATTCTACCCATTGAGTAGGATGGACAATTTTTTTTTTTTAGAAGATCAAAATTGAATTTTTTTAAATTAAATATATTTGTTTAAAAATAAATCTATTATAATTAAATTTGAAATTATGACAACTTATATTAAGGCTTAAACTCCAGCTAGAAAGGACTGCAGTCATGCCACAGGGAAGGAAGATAAGACTCTGGTACAGGGAGGACACTGGCTGCTGGTTAATTCTGGCAGCAGGCAGTGCTCACACCCTACTCCCAACTCACCCATCATGATGGAGAACTGCTATGCTGCCCTGGCAACAACTGATGAGGAATCATCCCCAAAAGGTTGGAGAAGCCATGTACCCCCAAGGCTGGGAGGATCACAGCCACCATTTCTAGTAGGAAATGTAGGGTAGTGATGTTGGAGACTATCTTCTGAGGGGGGTGGAGGCACCCATTTGTCACCCAGACATGGCATCTTGGAAGTTATGCTGCCTCCCACAGGCCTGTATCTGAGCCATTATGGAGGGATTGTCGAGGATCATCTGGCCTTCTGACTACTACCCCATGCTACTCATCCATGTGGGCCCTAATGATACTGTGAGGTATGACCCTCAGCAGATCAGAAATGACTACAAGGCTCTGGGAGTAAGGGTAAGGGAGTTGGGAGTGCAGGTTGTGTTCTCTTCAGTCCTTCCAGTCAAGGGTAGGGGCCTCGGCAGAGACAGATGAACCCTGGAGGTGAATGCCTGGCTGCGAAGACTGTGTTACCAGGAGGGCTTTGCCTTCCTTGACCACGGGATGCTGTTCCAGGAAGAAGGACTGCTAAACAGAGATCAGGTCCACCTACTGAATAAGGGGAAGAGCATACTTGACTACAGACTGGCTAACCTAGTGAGGAGGGCTTTAAACTAGGTTCAACGGGGGCAGGTGACCAAAGCCCACAGGTAAGTAAAAAACATGGAGACCTGGGAGAAGGGTCAGAATCTGGTGGGAGCATGGGCTGTTATAGCAGAAATAAAGGAGAGATAAGTCAGAACTGGGGCGTTAAATCAAATCAGTAGCTTAGATGTCTGTATACTAATGAGAGAAGTATGGGGAATAAGCAGGAAGAACTTGAAATGCTAGTAAATAAACACAGCTATGACCTAGTTGGCATCACGGAGACTTGGTGGAATAATACACAACAGAATATTGGTATAGAAGTGTACAGTTTGCTCAGGAAGGACAGGCAGAGAAGAGGTGTTGCCTTATATATTAAAAATGCATACACTTGGACTGAGGTGGAGATAGAAATAAGAAAGACTTGTTGAAAGTCTCTGGGTAGGGATAAAAGGGTTAAAAAAAAAAACAGGGTGATGTCATGGTAGGAGTCTACTACGGACCGCCAAACCAGGAAGAAGAGGGTTTTTTTTTTTAAACTAACAAAATCATCCAAAGACAGGATTTGGTGGTGATTGGGGACTTCAACTACCCAGACATTTGTTGTAAAAAATAATACAGCAGGACACAGATTATCTAACAAGTTATTTGAATGTATTGGAGACAATTTTTTATTTCAGAAGGTGGAGAAATCTACTAGAGGGGAGGTTGTTCTAGATTTGATTTTGACAAATAGGGAGCAACTGGTTGAGAATTTGAAAATGGAAGGCAACTTGGGTGAAAGTGATCATGAAATGGTAGAAGTCAGAATTCTAATGAATGGTAGGAGGGAGAACAGCACAATAAAGACAATGGATTTCTAGAAGGTGACTTTAGCAAACTCGGAGTTGGTAGGTAAAAATCTCATCAGTAGTAAATCTAAGGCAAGAAACAATTGAAGACAGTTGGCAGTTTTTCAAAGAGACATTATTAAGGGCACAAGAGAAAACTATTGCACTGCATAGGAAAGATAGGAAGTATGGCAAGAGACCACCTTGACTTAACCAGGAGATCTTCAATGATCTAAAATTCAAAAAAGAGTCCTACAAAAAGTGGAAACTTGGTCAAACTACAAAGGATGAATATAAACAAATAACACAAGTATGTAGGGACAAAATTAGAAAAGTCAAGGCACAAAATGAGATCAAACTAGCTAAGGACATAAAAGGAAACAAGAAAACAATCTACAAATACATTAGACGCAAGAGGAAGACGAAGGACAGAGTAGGCCCATTACTCAATGAGGGGGGAAAAGACAAACAGAAAATGTGGAAATGGCAGAGGTGCTTAATGACTTGTTTCGGTTTTCACCAAGAAGGTTGGTGGCGATGGGATGTCTAAAATGGTGAATGGCAGTGAAAATGAGGTAGGATCAGAGTCTAAAATAGGGAAAGAACAAGTCAAAAATTACTTAGATAAGTTAGATATCTTCAAATCACCAGGGCCTGATGAAATGCATCCTAGAACACTCAAGGAGTTGACTGAGGAGATATCTGAGCCACTAGCAATTATCTTTGAAAAGTCATGGAAGATGGAGACATTCCAGAAGACTGAAAAAGGGCAAATCTAGTGCCCATCTATAAAAAGGGAAATAAGGACAACCCGGGGAATTACAGACCAGTCAGCTTAACTTCTGTACCCAGAATGATAATGGAGCAAATAATTAAGTAATCAATTTGCAAACACCTAGTAGATAACGAGGTGATAACAGCAGCATGGATTTGTCAACAAATCATGTCAAACCAACCTGATCACTTTCTTTGACAGGGTAATAAGCTTTGTGGATAGGGGGGAAGCAGCAGATGTGGTATATCTTGACTTGAGTAAGGCTTTTGATACTGTCTCACATGATTGTCTCATAAACAAACTGCGGAAATTCAACCTAGATGGAGCTACTATAAGGTAGGTGCATAACTGGCTGGAAAATCGTTCCCAGGGAGTAGTTAAGTGGTTCATAGTCATGCTGGAAGGGCATAACAAGTGGGGTCCCACAGAGATTGGCTCTGTTCGATATCTTCATCAATGATTTAGCTAATGGCATAGAGTACATTTACAATGTTTGTGGACAATACCAAGCTGGGAGGGGTTGCAAGTGGACTTGTACATAGAATCATAGGACTGGAAAGGATCTCAGGAGGTCTTCTAGTCCAGTCCCTTGCACTCAAGGCAGAACTAAATATTATAGGCAGGACTAAGTATTAGCTATGTGTTATTTTGGACTAAAACATGATTAACGTACACAACATTGAAGTTTTTTGTCCCTCTAAAACTGTGGGGGTGGGATATGTGCCTTTTTAAAGCTTTGCCTCTTTCACTACTACTGTCCGTCCTCACGAATGTGTTTCATAAACCTCAAGGCCAGAAAGGATAATTAAATCACCTAATCAAACCTCCTGTATAACTCAGGCCAGAGGACTTCACCCAGGTTTCCTCACTTTTTCTGAGGAGGAAGAAGGGTGAATGCACACTGATATTTTGAGATGCTTTTAAATCAGAGGTGGGCAGATTATGGCCCACGCACCGGATCCAGCTCCTCAGGGCTTTGGATCTGGTGCACAGGATTGCCGGCCCCACACCGCTACGGAAAGTGGCTGGCACAACATCCTTGCAGCCTCTGGGTTGTGAGGGGCAAGACGGCTCCATGTGCTGCTCTCACCTGCAAGCACTGCCCCCGGCAGCTCCTACTGGCTGGAAACAGTGAACTGCAGCCAATGGGAGCTTCAGGGGAGGTACCTGCAGGCAAGGGCAGCGTGCAAAGCCCTTTGCCACCCCCCCGAGGGGCCACAGGGACTTGGTGCCGGCTGTTTCCAGGAGAGGAGCAGCATGAGGCCAGGGCAGGCAGGCAGTCCATCTTAGCCCCACTGCACGCCACTGCCACCCCAGAGCCGCTCAAGGTAAGCGGTGCCAGGTCGGAACCTGCACCCCAAACCCCTGCTCTGAGCCCCCCTGTACAGCCTGCACCCCAACCCCTTGCCCTGAGCCCCTTCCTGCACACTGCACCCCCTCCCACACCCAACCCCCTGCCCCAGCCCTACATTCATGGCCCTGCATGCAATTTCCCCACCCAGATGTGGCCCTCAGGCCAAAAAGTTTGCCCACCCTGTTTCTAAATCATGAGAACAAATTTCTTCTGCAATTTACCATCAAAATAGAGGTGGTTTAGATGGTTTTTGAAGTGACAGAGTGACAAGCTTGCAGTTACTAAAGTAATATTGACAACTGCATATTTGTTAGAAAACAAAATAAGAATGCAGCAGGCTTGCTCAATTTCTCTACAGCACTCCCAATTAACAATAATTCATTATAAAACTACTGTATAAATTACCCACATTCCTAACCTGATAACATTTTGACAACTGTTTCTACGGTTTTCAATACACACAGCGAAGAAAAGTATTTATTTCTGGTTGTGCAACTGAAGGAGATACAAATCACTGAAGAATCATTCTTACATTTCTGCCCAACAGCTGGTTTGAACTGAGCAGTGAGGACAGGAACAAAATCTCTAATTCAGTCACTGAGATTATGAGATGTTAATCCTACTGATGCTGGCAACACAAACAGACAACTCTACCAAGTGACCTGGTTCCCCAAACACAAGAGAGGAATTTGATCAATAATTTAGCAGTGTTTCTTTCTAGAATTCTGCATCAGTGAACAGAGGTTACAAAATACACAGATTACTATGTATAAAAGGGCAAACCTGGATGTCTAAAGTCATCTGACAAAAAAACATGCTGCCCCAGAATTTATTTGTAGCCAAAGTGGGTTTGTTTCTTAAATTATGTTGTGCTTTAAGACTTTCCCTCAGGAGAAATTTCTGATTAGATTTTATTTAAATCCCTTTGTTTTCAGGATTTCCCTGCTCATGAAAAAACCTGGTTGACAACTCTGCAGACCAAATACTTCCCTGGTTTAATGCCAAGATAGATAGCCTCTCCAATCCTGCATCACTGCCAGGATTAAAGATGAGCTATCTAATGACCTTTCAGAGACAGAAAGATCTGTACCACTGAAAAAGAGATTCCCAGATTTTGAATGGGACACACCACACTTGCCTCAGGCTCTGGAAGGTTACCTCTGAGCACTGTCCTGTTACATTCAGTAAATAAAATACCTGGCTTTAGAGCTGAGAAGTCCCCATGGGAGAAAAATTTAAAATATTCTAATCATTTTTAAGAATGTTTCTGTGAAGCGTGGCACATCAAGAACACAGGATGTTGTGGTGTGGTCGAGTCAACTGGCACTCAGTTGGCATGGGCTGTGTAACTCACATGCAGCGTCACAACCCAGACAATGGAGCCAACCTAGGATGACCAGGCAGCAGTGTGAAAAAATCGAGATGGGGGTGGGGGGGTAATAGAAGCCTATATAAGAAAAAGGCCCAAAAATCGAGACTGTCCCTATAAAATCAGGACATCTGGTCACCCTATGCCGCCACTCCCCCCCCCTCCCCCGCCAAAAGCATGCCAATGTAATTATACCACTTCAAAACACTGTGTATTCACACCCATTATTACGTACACAAAAACTAAGTTCAAAAATTATTAAGGTTGTAAAGTCAAGCTCTGCATGAGGCAGGGGTCCAGGGGAAAAAATATCATGCAATCGTGTAACTAAAGACTGTATCATAATGCATACACAAGGGGGCCAAATTAAGGTAGTACAGGTAACCTTAATGCTGACATTTCCTAAACTGGAATCCTTGACTTGGTGATCTTAAATTTTCTTTTAACGTAGTGTGATGGGGCAAGGCCAGATGGCTATAGTAAAGTACTGAGAAACAGGTATGTT
>NC_133774.1:2550319-2584918 GCF_003597395.2 Chelonoidis abingdonii
TGTGTGTGTGTGTGTGTGTGTGTGTGTGTGTGTGTGTAATTTCCTAGGTTTTAAAAAGCAGACTGAAAAAACAAATTCCATTGTGTGTCATATTGACACCCATATGGATCAGCAGGAGCACTGGAGCCTTTTGGTCCACCACATAGGCCTCTGCCACTTGGGTTAATGGAGTAACTGATAGCAGTAGGTTGTCACTCTCTAGCACTACAGAAAGATGGGACACTTGTCCAGGGGATTTCACAAACATGTGCTGACAGCAGAGTCATTTCTCTGCTAGGGAGTATGTTCTAGTGGGCAGACTCTTCTGCCCCTTCCCCTTACACATGACCCCTTCTCCCCATTCCCTCCAATTGCCCCTGGTCCAAATTCTGTCTCTTACCCACCCCTAAACTCCTCATCCTAGTCCACCTTCTCCTCACCTAGTCAGTCCCAGTCTCTGCTCCTCAGGCTTCTCATTACGGTTTCCTTGCCCAGCACTGGTCTCATCCCTCCAGACTCTACATCCTAGTCAGCCACCTTACCCTGCCAATCCCAGTTACCATTCCAGCTTCTCATTCAATCTGTTTCCCCCTTTCCCAACTCCAGTTGCAGCCCCTTCCCACCAGCTCCCAGTCCCAATTTTTCTCCGCAGGTACTCATCAAGTCTCAATTACCTCCCTGCACTTCCTTGTCCCAGTCTCCCCTGACTCCTCATCCAATGTCAGTCTTCCCCCTCCACCTCCCAGAACCCCCTTTTTGCCTCACATCCCAGTCTCCCTGCTCAACCATTCCCAGAACTCACACTCCAACTCCCAGTTTATTCAAAGTTTCAGCTTTCCTCCTTTGTCTTAATCTGCTTCCCCTGCAGGTCTGGCTACTGTCCCTCTGCATTCAAACCAGGAAGCTTCCTCCTCCAAACCATCTGGGCCCAGCTGGGGAAACATTTACAGCACAGGCGAGACTGGCTCCATGCTCAGTTCGAGTGTCTGTATCCAGCACAGCCCGGTTCAGCCTAGAGCTGAAATTGCAGGAAAGTCCTTTGGAGCCTTGGGCTGGAGTATACTCAGATCAGAAGGGATTTTGCAGGAACTTAGCTGCTAAAATCGAGGAAGCTGCTACTGAGCATGTGCAAACCATGATAAGGCTTTGCAAAATAATGGCCAAATTTAGGTGGATTTTCACAGGAATGGCAACAGGCATATCCCTTACACCAAAACCCCCTCCCCCCCTTGCCAAATTTCAAGTCCCTACTCCAAAGCACGGAGGTGCACAAGCCTTCCGAACAAGTGGTTACACGAATTCTTTTAACATGGGCAGAACAATGTAGTTTTCACTAGCCTCATTCTTGGAAATAACTGAACGATTTTGGCTCAATTTCTAAAAACTTCAGCCTGAGACAGACACTCAGCATGGAAAATTTCAGCCGAAACAGTTGCAGTTTGGCAAAGTTATAAGCAACTGAAAACAGGGTCTTCTAATGGAAAGTTCCAGGCAGTGCTACTAGCCCTACGAATTATTTTGAGTGAATTATATTGCATTGCAACAGGAGAGGCTGCACAACTGAGCCCATTAGTTCTCTAACATGAAGTTACAGCTACTGATGCACAACACAGACACCTTCCTGAGTGTCTGCCATAGGCATGTACATATTATATACTGAATTAAGATACCTCAGAACAAAAAACAACTTAGGATTTGCCTTTTAGTTTTCTAAAGCATGTATAAAATCAAGTTGAATCCCAAAATTTTATACAAAAATCAAGAAAATGTTGTGAACGACACCTGTAAACATTACTGAAACAACCACAGAACCAGACACTAATGCCTTTTTAGTTACCAGTGTACTATGGCAACTGATAAGCTCTTAGGGGAAAAGCAGCAGCTGCTTTATTTTTCAGAGCAAATAATGAACAAGCAGAAGGCCCTAAAATAGCAGCTTGCTTTGAATGTTGACATCACCAAAGCTCATTAACAAATGTCTTGATACCCCAAGTCTGAAATACTGAAATGAATTGCTTTAGTTCATGACTAAGAGAAAAAGGCAATATACTAGTGGCAAAAAATAAACCGACTCTCAGCTTGACACTGAACACACACAGGGGCACTACATTTAGCATAATAGTTATGTCTAATGCAGCAAATCATTCATGGAGGTCAGGGAAGTCATGGCTTCCATGACCGCCGTGAATGTTGCAGCAGCAGGTGCAGCTAACCCTAGGGCCATCCCAGAAGTTGGGGAAGCCCCGGAGCCAGCTGCCCCGGCCACTGCTCTTACAGCCCCAGGCCATCACCCCAGGCTGTCCACCCTCAAGGGCAGCAGTGGAGCCCTGAGCCGCCTCTCCCCCCACCAGGAGCGACAGTCCTCAGGAGCACTCCCCTCCCAGCAGGTAAGATTTAGTCACAGGTATTTTTAATCAAAGTCAGACAGATCACAGGGCTGAGACTTTTTGTTTATTGCCCGTGACCTGTCCACGACTTATTAAAAATACCTTGTGTCTAAAATGTAGCCTTAGTTATGGCATAAAGAAATGAAAGGTTACTTATTTGTAAGTGGAACTCTGAGGCCTGGTCTACTCTTAAAAGTTACACTGACATAGCGAAATTGGTCAGGGATGTGACAGAACAACATCCCTCATATACAGAGCTACGCCAACCTATCCTCAAAGGTAAATGCAGCTAAGTCAACAGAAGAATGCTTGCATTAGTTATCCTCATTTAGGGAGACGATGTTCCTGTATTGGCCGCAAACACCTTCCATTGATAGTACACATTAAAATAAAGATTGAAGTACTGCTCTCTAAAATGAGCAACGGATTTGGCTCTGAAATCAAGAGTGTAGGTTTGAATGTAGCTCATTGGGGCAGATTTAAGGCATCAGGAGTTACAGTAGTAACTCAGTTATCATAGAATATCAGGGTTGGAAGGGACCTCAGGAGGTCATCTAGACCAACCCCCTGCTCAAAGCAGGACCAATCCCCAACTAAATCCCCAAATAGCCCCCTCAAGAATTGAACTCACAGCCCTGGGTTTAGCAGGCCAATGCTCAAACCACTGAGCTATCCCTCACTGAGGTTGTTTGCAACTCTGAACAAAACATTATCGTTTTTTCAAAAGTTTACAGCTGAACATTGACTTAGTAGAGCTTTGAAACTTTACCATGCAAAAGAAGGATGGTGCTTTTAACTATCTGAATTTACATGAAACAAGCACAGAAACAGTTTCCTTACCTTGTCAGATTTAAAAACAAACAAACCACACCTTTCCCTTTATTTTCTTAGTAGTTTAGTTTACATTTAACACAGTACTGTACTGTATTTGCCTTGTGTGTGTGGTCTCTGTTGCTGCCCGATTGCTTACTTCTAGTTCCAAATGAGGTGTGTGGCTGACCCATCACTTCATAACTGGTGTTCATAACGCTGAGTTTTACTGCTCATCTTCCAAGCATACCAGAAAGCTGCTTACATCTGATAAGCCCCATCACTGTCCTCCTTAAAATCTCCCTTTGCTATGGTGCCGATAAAGTTGAAAACACATAGGCAGCTAACGTGCCTTTCATGCTAACCTTTATTGTCTCGTTTCCTTGAGCTCTCCTCCACCGTCTTTCTACTATTCACCTGCTGTCTCTTGCCTTCTACACAGACTGTAAGCTCTCTGGGACAGGGTCCATCCATTACACATTCATACAGCACCTAGCACAATGGGGCCATAGTTCATGACTGCAGTTACTAGGCGTTACTGCAATAAAAACAATAATCTGACCATCTCCTTCTGAAACCCCTGCTCGGTCACAATAGGGCTCAATATATATCCCTAAACCAAGAAGAAGTCCCCAAGTTTTTGGGCTAACTCAATGCCCTTTTGACATCTTTAGGGCATATTTTGTCTTGTTAAGTTTTGAGATCTGGGGGATAAGAATGGGAAATGGATGGGCTGATTGAAATGGAATTCTGAAACTACCTAAGAGGAATTTAGGTGTTGATCTCCCAGTTTGCTGCAATGGCTAAAGAGCATGGAAGTGAATTCAACTCTGCATCCACTGCTGGTGAGACAGGTACTGGAAACGGTGTCCAATTCTGGTGTGCACATTTTAAAAAGCATGTTGAAAAATTAGAGAAAGTAAATAAAAAGCTATACTGCACCTACATCAAATCCAAATTTCCCTAGTGACAAACTCAATGACTAATTCAAAAATAAACACCTCCAGCTGTATTGTGCATGTGCAAGTTTTTCCTCCCCATGGTTTGTATTCTTAATAGTTTATACCTGTTGACACACATCTATTTTGGTGGAAACTGCTTGCTCAAATGTGTTAGTCTCTAAGGTGCCACATGTACTCCTGTTCTTTTTGCAGATACAGACTAATACGGCTGCTACTCTGATACTTGTCAGAGGTAATTTGCATTTGGTTGTACTCTATAACCCACACAGAAAATGTCATTAATTTAGAGAAAGCTGCTCAAGTGTATTCCCTTTTAAATGCTAATAATCTGTCTTATTGGGTAAATACACAGATTTCAACCATCTTCAGAGTTGGACAAAGGTCAAATCTGGCGTGCTGCATGATGTACATACATGTTAACATTCTCTAGAAGTTTCAGAGAAGTTTGTATTTGCTACTGGTTGCATGTGAAATTAGTGTATTATATCTGTCATTGTGGCTGGTAAGCCCTTGCCCTTGGAGTCGTACATTACTCCTATGAAATCTATGCTTTCTACTGAAGTTAGTGCAGATTCGTCCTTGCTGATCTTGATATCCAGGATGGCAAGGATAAGTACAGTCCTCTGGATAGAGTCTTTGACCTGCTGTGGAGAACAGCCTCAACCAGTCAGTCAGTCGTTCAAGTCCAGGTATACCTGGACCACTTGTCTCCTTAGGTGCACCGTCACCACCACCACGAGAACCTCGGTAAAGACTCTTGGAGACATGGACAGACCAAAGGGTTGAACTCTGTATTAATAGTGAGATGTTCCTAGAAAATTCCTGTGATTCATGGTATGTGCCAGTAATATTGTAACGTGAAAATAAGTGTCCTGTAGGTAGAGAGCTAGAACAAGTCCATAAGATCCAATGAGGGGATGGTGGTGAACTTGAAACAAATAAGGCAGAGACAGAAGCCTAAAAGGGGTTTTCCACCCACCATTCTTTGTAATAAAAAATTATGGGCGTAGAAGCCTTTTCCTCTCAAGTCTTCCGCAACTTCTTCCACTGCTCCCAGTTGTAGTAAGGAGTCAAATTCTTGTTGAAGCAGCATCTCATGAGACAAGTCCCTGAAGAGGGATGGGAAGGGAGTTGGAACAGTCTGAAAACTGTCTAGAATACCCCTTGTTCACAATCTTGAAAACCCACTGGTCCAAGGTAATCCTAGACCAAGTTTATTTGAAGTAAAGGCAGTTGCCAAAACAGAAAGCAAGGGGCTAGGATCCACATATGGTTCATAAGGGCTCGACTGTCCAATCAAAACTATTTCCTCGCCATTTGTCTATGCTGTGGGGCTATGGGAGGATGAAGTTGATGAGTGCAGCTGGTGGAATCATTGGCACTTCCTTAGCTGTTACAAAGGACCTTCTTGGAATCATTGCTGGGATCTGTATCTAAACAAGTATTGAGGCCTCTGTAGGTGCTTTTTACACATGGGCACTGGGACTCATCCCTGGCAAGCAGAGACTTGTTCTCACTGCTTTTAACAAAGCGAGCACTTTGTCAGGGTGAGTGTTGAGAAGTCATTCCCTTGAAATGAAAGCGTGCGCCAAGAACCCCTTAATGCCAACTGGCACAGGGTGAAGAAGCGTTACAGAATACCTTGAGCCTGATATGTACCTTCTAGTGCACTAAAGAATGCCATGTGAGGTCTCAAATGAAAGCCAGAGTCACACATTTCACAATAATTTGATGATATGTATGTACAGATATATACATAGTTAATTATATACACTGAAAATATGTTCTTGAAATCTGTATCAAGGTACTGGCCACCAGCAAAGGTGAAAACAGGTTTTCTGTCAGATAAGAGATATTTATCCATCAATTTATTTGTAAATGAATAGATGGATAAATATCTCTTAAGTATTGTCTCATTCACAATGGATCTCCAATCACCAATCTGAACTGAAAGTAAGTGAAAGAGCAGGGGGACTTCAGAAAAAAACTATCAGAAAGAGAAAAACAGTGGGCCGAGGGAGGAGAAAACCATAAATGGAGATTTATATCAAAGGTTTGTTCCTCTATATTTGGGAGACAGAGGATGACCAGGCACCCTTCACTGAGGAAGTAAAAGAGCAGCAATTCTGCTTCATGAAAGAGGGACCTCAACCAGGCTTGGCTGAAAATGCTGGAGAGAATTTCAGGTGAATAAAGTTTCTTTAGACAAGAGAGTAATTTCTTAGTTAAGTTTAGTCTCTAGAAGCATGTTATGATTTTGTTTTACAGATAACCATTTGCTTCCACAGTATGCTTACTAGAATCTCCCTTCTTTGATCATAGACTTATTTTTGTTTTCACTATAAATATATCCAAGTGGTAGGGTGTTAAGCCAAGCGATGGTCCTGAGTTGAATCTTACAAGCTGCTCTGTACTGTTCCTGTAAGAATAGTAGGCCTGGTAATTCCATGAGTGTTCACTGGATAAAGGGCTGGAGACTGCAGGGAATTCCGAGTATTCAGAGATTAGTGCGCACTTACCGCTAGCTGCGCAGACAGAGCAATGCTTGAATGGGCCTAAAATGTAGTGCTTGTGCTGCCAGAGGCTGATGATTTCAGGGAGCTGATCTCCAGCAGGTACAGACAAGACTGCTTCACGTTAAGGGGAGGTAATGTAGAGCTACCCCACAACCTGGCTACCCCAAGGAAGCATCACAGGAAGGTCCTGGACCTCACAAGCAATGCAGGACACCTAGAACCAGGAGGAGCATCTCATTGTCACTACAGATGCCAAACTTCCCGCCACTGTGTCTGACAGGTCCAGTTCTTCCTGGCAGTAAGCTTTCTTGTCAACATGGATTTTAGTTTCCCTGATAGTCATTGGTGAGCTTGTACATCAATTAATACAATTGATCTCAGAGGAGAAAGGCAGTATTTAATAAGGAGCGCCTGATAGCTGGCAACTGTAATTGTAAACTCACTGACAAGTGTATTTTGCATCCAAAAAGGTCATAAGAACAGCCATACTGGGTCAAACCAATGATCCATCTAGCTCAGTGTCATCAGATAGTGACCAGTGCCAGATGCTTCAGAAGGAATGAACAGAACAGAGCAATTTCAAGTGATCCATCCCGTTGTCCAGTTTCTTCAGATCCTTGGCTCATGGGGTCAGTCAGATCTCATTTAGATCATTCCTGTGTGGCGTGAATAATCAAAGATCGGAAGTGGGATGTTAGAAAAATTACTCAAAATCCCTTTGCCTGTACCCAATACTTTTTTCCATAAGCTTACAGAAGCAGCAGGGATAGATGTGGAAATTACCTTAGCAGGCTCTAGAAGCCCTTCATTAATGGGCAGATCCATTCTATGCTGCCTCTTCCTGGAAGATTGAGAGGGAAGGTCAAGAGGGTGTTTAGCAGCCATCTCATCAGGTCTTAAAAATATACATTTGAAGAGGGAATTAATGGATACTTGGTTGCTTCATCCTGGAACAAAGTAGTTACTGGTGTTTGGAGTCTTCCTCGCTGAGCTCTTGCTCCACTACCGCTTGTTGAAGAGTTGACACTGCCAACTGTGAGAGGCATTTAGGTGAAGACTACCTTGACTGGATGTCATCTGGGCAGCTGGTTGTACAGTAACTCCTCGCTTAACCTTGTAGTTATGTTCCTGAAAAATGCGACTTTAAGCGAACCAGTGTTAAGCGAATCCAATTTCCCCATAAGAGTTAATGTAAATGGGGGGATTAGGTTCCAGGGAAAAAATTTTCACCAAATAAAAAGACTATATATACACACACGTGCACACACACACACAGAGTATAAGTTTTAAACAAATAGTTTAAAACTGTACACAGCAATGATGATTGTGAAGCTTGGTGAAGGTGGTGAAGTCAGAGGGTGGAAGAGAATGGGTTATTTCCCACAGAACGCCTTACTGCTAAATGATTAACTGGCACTTGGCTGAGCCCTCAAGGGTTAACACGTTGTTGTTAAATGTAGCCTCACATTGTACAAGGCAGCATAAATGGAGGGAGGAGAGACAGCATGGCACACAGACACCCACATCCCGTGTGTGTGAGAGTGAGAGTGAGAGTGCGCACGCATTGCCCCTTTAAGTACGCAGACCCACTCTAAGTACATTGCCTTGATAGGTTGGCGTGCATTCAGTTCGTTCATTCTTTCTTCACGAAAGTTTTCCTTCCTGATCGTGGCACATGCTAATTTTTTGGCTCAGACAGACACATTGCTCAACATCTTCTATTTGTCCAATATGCCTGCTCTCATGTTTACAAGTTGTTAACCAAAACAACAAACTGACTCTCTCGGAGTCTGGAAGAGCAGCAGCTGAGAGAGCAGGCAGACTTTTGAAGGAATTTCAGCACAATGGAACATATTTTCACGATAAACCAGCTATTGGAATGCTCAAGGGAATATAAATTCCCTTTACGTATTGCCTTCGCTGACTATGAAAAAGCCTTCAAGAGCATAGAGATCAATGCAGTGTTGAAAGGTCTTGCAGAGCAGGGCATCAACACAAACTATATCAAACTATTAAAGGAAGTGAATTCTGACTGCACTACAGATATAACTTTGATACTCCCCTCCACATCCCAATTAAGAAAGGTTTGAAACAAGGAAACAGTTACAGCAAAACTCTTCACAGTCTGCCTCAAAATGGTAATGAGGCAGATCAATTGGAAGGGTGGAATCAGCATCAATGGAGACCAGATAAACCATCTCAGACTTATGGACGATGTTGTGTTGATCACCAAAAATACTATCAATTACAGAAAATGCCGTGAGAACGCAACACAAAAAACCGCCCAGTCGGACTGAAAATAGACTGCATAAATTTCGTTTTGGAGCCGTTGGATACCTTGCCAAAAGCCCTCCTCTATTATTTTTAATAAAAGTCACAGACAGGTCATAGGCTTCCATGAATTTTTGTTTATTGGCCACGACCTGTTTGTGATTTTTACTAAAAATCACAGACAAAAATCTTAATAATTAGATCTCACCAACCTAATACCAAACGTGAACTCCCACAGTACTACAAAATAAGCTTATAAAGGAGTCACAGACAGTTCCCTTAAACACTCCAGTGTCTTATCACCAGGCAAGCTGGACCCATAGGCATAGTTTGACTTCCATATTTACGTGGGCAGCTCCAATCAGGCCAATGGGGCCATGAGTGGGAGGGGAAATTCTGTGCCTACTTGAGTCTTTCAGTTTGAGGGGACAACACCCCAAAAATTCTAGGTTAGTCAAGTCCCAAGAGACCAGTCACTTATCCAGGTCGAGCTGCATCCTAGATCTCACACCAAAGACAACACTGGTAACCAACTCTATAGTAAACTAACTAAAGGTTTGTTAGCTAAGAAAAAGAAATAGAGTTATTGAGAGGTTAAAGCAGATAAAATAGGTACAGGTGAGTCACAGTCTATAATTCCAAATGGTAGCAGAGATGTAGTAATCTGCTAGTTTCCAAGAGTCTCTCAGGGCTAACCACAGTAACTCGGGGGACTTCTGTCTTCTCGTTCAATTATTTTGCCCTTTTAAAATCCACACAGTTCAAAGAGGAAGGACTTTCCTTTGTATCAATATTTATATTCATTCTCTTAGAACAATCTGACAGGACAGCTATCACATGGTTTCTTCTTTGAGGGCTGTGAGAGGGGGATGCTTTTAGAGTCTTTGAACTCTGAATGTCCTACAAAATGACCACTTGCTTTGAAGTGCCTGAGATGCATTACCTTTCTAATAAAAGAGTCCTTTATTTGCATTACACAAGGCTTTTTCACATTCGGAGGGTCATTTAGATATAGGGGGTTATATACAATGCAAAAAATTAACAAGATACAGATAAATGAAAACAGTGCCTGAAAAATGTCATTAATTCTATGAAGTTTAAACACCCAACACATGCACATACATTTTACAGTCTCTATCTTCTGCTAATACACAAGTGAATTGGCCTGACTTCCAACTGTGAGTTTGGCAGTTTTCAGCTGACCCTACCATTTTGATCAGAGCTAGCATCAGCCTCACACTTACACAGAGCTCTTCAGATTCCTAAGACCCAGAGTCTGTCATCTTCCTTTCTCCTTTCTGAGGAAGTCATTCTACTGAAGAAGGGAGCAAGAAGTTAACTCTTCCGACTTAATCCGGAGGAAAACTGGGCTGGGAGAGTCCTTTCACCTGGGAAGTCTTTGAATGTCAGATTTTAAACAACCTCCATCTCCACAATAATGGCCCAGCGTGATGGACTCTGACATGGAGCAAGAAAATAAGTATTTCAAACACTGACAGAAGATGCATAGGGACATAATTTTGCTAAAAGTGTAAGAATCTTCTCTTTCAGCAGTATAAATGCTCAAGATTCAGTTTAGAAAGCAGTATTGGGTTGCAAAGAATTAAGAGGTTTAAGTCACAGGAGCTTTAAGTAACAAGGTTAAAACCAGTATTCCTTAAAGGGACACAGTCCAGGCTGGTAGCCAAATTTTTGTTACTTATCCACTGTGTTTTGGATTGCAGATAGACTGGACAGGACACTTCCTCCTGCTCTGCACCACTACTCTGTTCTATTAAACACAAGTTAAATTCATAAGAACCCTACTCAGTTTCAGTAAAAGGGATCACAGGTGTAAGTTCAGTGCAGGATTACTGGAACCTCACTGTTATGCTGTCTCCCTCTTATAGACACCCCCTCTTACCAATACAAGAGAACCTCTGTCAGCTGAATTGCACCCAGATAATTCTTGCACAAGCTATTTTTGTGATGCACCTAAAAGTAAGTCTGCTCCATCAGTTGTGCAGTTGCAGAAGATGACCCACCTATGAGTGGACAGAACAGGAAAAAAGCACCATGACTGAATAAATTCTATTGTGGAGGCTGCGATTTTCTAGAGTACCAAAACAGAATTAGGTACCTAAAAGCCCACTGAATTTCAATGGGAGCTGGAATTTTAACTTCCTCAGGACTCCTTTGAAGATACACCATTGCTGGCAATGCCATCTTCTTATCATAATAATAATAAGAATAAGAATATATGGAGATACACCTATCTCATAGAACTGGAAGGGACCTTGAAGGGTCATTGAGTCCAGTCCCCTGCCTTCACTAGCAGGACCAAGTACTGTCCCTGACAGTTTGTTTGGGGGTTTGTTTTTTGAGCCCAGATCCCTAAATGGCCCCCTCAAGGATTGAACTCACAACTCTGGGTTTAGCAGGCCAATGCTCAAACCACTGAGCTATCTTGATGAGGAAAACAGGTAAAATGGTTAATGATGCAGAAAAGGGAGAAGCATTTAATGAATAATTTTGTTCTATACTTGGAAAGAAGCTGGATGATGTACTTGTATCATATGAGGTCGATGAAGTATCTTCCAGTCTATTAGTAACTGAGGAGGATGTTAGACAATATCTGCTAGAGATAAACACTTTTAAATTAGCAGGCCCAAAATGTGCACCCAAGAGTCCTAGAAAAGCTGGCTGGAAAAGGTATTTGGTCAGCTGATAATTTTTAATAAACCTTGGAATACAAGGGAAATTCCAGAGGACTGGAAGAATGTTAATGTCCAATATTCAAAGAACGGCAAGCAAAATAACATGGGTAATCATAGGCCCAGTTAGCCTGATATCAATCCCATACAAAATAATGGAAAGGCAGATGTGGGATTCAATTGATAAAGAAGTAAGAGATAGGAATATAATTAATACTATCAATGTGGTTTTATGGAAAATTGGTCTTGTTAAGCAAACCTGATTTCATTCTTTGATGCGATTCCAAGTTGGGCTGATAAAGAGAACGGAGCAGATGAAATACACTTAGATTTTTATATGGCTTTTGACTTGCTACCACACATCATTCTGATTAAAATATTAGCACTATACAATATCAATGGGGTATGTTAAATCGATTAAGAACTGGCTAACTGACAGACCTCAAACAGAAGTTGTCAATGAGGAATCATCATCATCAAATGTGGATGTTTCTAATGAGGTTCTGCAGAGATCATAATAAAGCCTGATGCTATGCAACGTTTTCATCAATGAGCTGAAGTAAATATAATATCACTGCTGATAGAATCTGTGGATGACAGATTGGTAGAAAGCTACATAATGACAATGGGTCTGTCATATAGATCGTTTGGTACGCTGGGCTCATTCAAGCAAAAATGTTTTTTTAATACTCACAAATGAACAGTCATACTTCTAGGAATAACGGAATGGAGGCCATTCCTACAGAAGGGGGGGGGAACTGTACCAAGAAAAGCAGTGACTTTGGAAAGGATCTAGAGATCATAGAGGACAAGCAACTCAACATAAGCTTCCAGTGCAATGCTGTGGTACAAAGGGATAATGCAAACCTTATATGTATAAGCAGGACTAGGGTGACCAGATGTCCCAATTTTATAGGGACAGTCGGGATATCTAGGACTTTTTCTTATATAGGATCCTATTACCCTCCACACCCTGTCCCAATTTTTCACACTTGCTGTCTAGTCACCCTAAACAGGACAGCAGTAAGTAGCAAGGGTTAGGGAAGTCATTTTACCTCTTATGGTTGGTTAGGCCAATATTGGAATAGCATCCAGTACTGGTGTCCAGATTTTTAAAAAGATTAAAAACTGGAGAGGGCACAGAAAAGACAAAAAGATTATTTGAGGGCTAAAAAATGCCTTACGGTAAGATATTTAAAAGAGCTTAATCTGTTTAGTTTATCAAAAATTCAATTAACAGATGACTGTATTAGTGTATAAGTATGTTTAGGGGAGACTATACCTGAAACAAAAAGGCTCTTTAGTGGAAAAAGCATAAAACAAGAGCCAAGGGCTGGAAGTTGACACTGAAGCCAGGCATATTCAAATTAGAAATAAGGCATGCATTTGTGACCAGGGCCACCCAGAAGGGGGGGAAGGGGGCAATTTGCCCCAGGCCCCAGACCCCACATGGGCCCCCACAAGAATATAGTATTCTGTAGTATTGCAACTTTTTTTTATGGAAGGGGCCCCTGAAATTGCTTTGCCCCAGGCCTCCTCAATCCTCTGGGCAGTCCTGTTTGTAACAGTGAGTGTGATCAACCACTGGTACAAACTCCCAGAGGAAGTGGTAGATTCACCATCTCTTGAGGTCTTCAAATCAAGACTGGCTTCCTTTCTGGAAGATATGCTTTAGTGAAACACAAGTGATTGGCTCAATACAAAGGGAACTGGGTGAAATACAGGAAGTCAGAGTACATTAGCTTATGGTCCCTTCTGGCCTTGGAGTGTATGAATTCTTACATGGAGAGAACAGGTTACTCCCTCGGACAGGAGGTCTGAATCCACAACATAACAAAGTGTACTCTATTGGAATGAAGCTTGCCCTGTTTCTGCCTCTCTGCTGTGCTTAGCTATAGAAAATCAAAAATAGAGGACAGGGCTCTTTGACTGTGTCCATCCAACTGAAGAAGAAGTTTAGTGATGGAGCTAGGACCCCATATACATGGCCCCAGCTCAGATCCGTTATGTTCTTGAGGAGGAAAAGCTGAAGAAATCAACGCAGCTTCCGTTTGGATGATTAAAGTAGCTTTCACTCTAGCACATTTGATTTACATCTTTTTCCTAATATTCTGTTACTTTTGTTCATTTGTGCTCTATTACAAAAGGATATTAAAGGTCACAAGCAGCATGAAACACATCCCAAAACTATCACCCTCTTCAATGCATCATAGGTACTAGCATAACATCACGCTGTGGAATGTTCATATACGTAAAAGGATAGAGCTTATTTTGCTTAGATTTCACATGATAAACTTTTATGCCTTTTTTTTTTTTTTTTAACACAATCAGAACAGGGAATTTATAGCATGCAGAAAAAAATCAGATTATAATTCTGAATTAAACAGCATGTGTTATATACACAACAAGTTTTAATACAAATGGTTTCCGTAAGTCCCAGCTAAGGTCATTTGATAGGCACCTAGTTATAGCAGCCAGTAACAGGAAGGTACACGGTATTACACTGGTTCAGGGATATAACATTGTAAATATAGACTTTATGATCTTTTCTCCCTTCATCCTACTAAAAGAAAGTCAAAATATCAAAGGATAAAGGACATGCTGCTCTATGGAAGAGTTAACATCATATTGGGGGTATGGTCTTATTAGATAACGAAAGGAATGAAAGTGGCCTGACAGAGATTAATACTTATATTTGTACATATCTTAGGATGGCTAATATCTTTTTGTACTTCCTGTAGCTCAAGTGTATCAGAAGCCAGATTCAATTTGTAACTGTTAGTACTCTCCTTTTGTTCTGTTAAGGAATTAAAATAGTTGACACTTTAAAAGTTATTTTCCAAGTCATTCTAGCACCAGAACCCAACTAGCTAAGGTCTAAATATCAGATACATTTGTGTGACAGGAAACTTGAAATAAGGTGGGATTTGGTCGTTTATGTAAGGACACTCTATACCTTAGTTTCATTATTATTTCCTATGTAGACAATTCCCAATAAAAAAAGTAGGAAAATGGGTAATTTTAGGACTAATATGTGACCTCCTTCAAGATGAGAGACATGTAAGAGGTACACTAGCAACTTTGTCAGATGCTATTCTTTCATACACCTATTTGTCTCAAAAAGCAGCAAAGAATCCTGTGGCACCTTATAGACTAAGAGACCTTTTGGAGCATGAGCTACAAGCCACTTCCCTCAGGCCACTTCCCTCAGATCCCACTGAGGAATACACTAAGAAACTGCACCATTATCGGACTCTCTCACTACACTGGACATCACTCCCTCAAGCCCTGCGGGTTTTCTTCTATACCCAGTCCCAACTGGAATCCTGGGACACCCCATCTGGGCGTGGCACTCACTGAGGCCTGTCTGGATGGGACCTCTTATCTACCAAACTTGGCCATCGACTCAGTATCTCCTGAACCAACTGATTTGTTGAGGATAACTACCAATGCTATGTGACCTTCCATGAAATCATCCTAGGCCACATGGATGTAGAGGCTCTATCACGAACTCCCACATACCAGATGAATACAGCGTTAGGACAGTACCCTATCGATGCCACACACAACAGTTGCTAGCTCTTGCCTTCATCCTACCACAATATTCTCATAATTGCGACAATATTATTCTCCAGATCTGGGCAACCTATGGGCCCGCCCAGCCATCAGTGCCATTATTTTGGCGACCTGGACAATTGCTTCCTAGGCTTTGTCCCCACGCCCTTCTCTACCTACGCTATCTGATCTCATCTCTGGACCATGAAGGAGATCCCTCTGAAAAATTTCACCACGATTTCACACTCCGACACCATTAACCTCGCCGGACATCTACACGGAGGTCACTCTATGACACCTGGGAAATAGTGCAGGTCCAGACACCATCCTATACGCACTAGACGTATGCTCTTATGCCTCCGCTTCATCCGGCACATCACACGATCCATTTCAGCCAGCACGGGTAACCGTTGCTTTGACCCCTAGAGACAACTATTAAATTCCCCCAGTTCTCAAAATATAATACCGCCGCGGAAATAGGAACCAGTCAAAGGCAGACGTGTACCGAAGCTCTATGCAGAAAACCCAAGAAAAGAAACACCGACTCCACTGGCATCCTAGTTCCGCTAAACCCTCCCATGATATCGGGATTACCCCTTTCTTGGGACATGATCCACACTTTCCGGCTTAGGTTGGCAGGGCAGTCTCGCCAGCAACTGCCACTGCACATTTTCCGTACTGACCACCCCATGTACTCTAGTCAGGAACCATCCTGCAACAACTCGATGCAACTTTTGCCCATATCTACCCGGCACCATCACAGGCCTAACCGTTCGCTAACTCACCGGTTCTCACTGCACGGTCCACTGTATATCCCATATTGCCGCATGCCCTCTGCTATGTACATCGGTCACTGGGTCCTCGTAAGGATACATGGCACTAGATTTGGATTGGCATATACAAACCTGTGGAACACTTCAAACTTCTGCACATAATGCAGTTAAGTGTGGCCCTCTAGCAGCAAATTTTCAGGACCGATTCACACGAGACTGCTGAGCTTCAGTTCATCTGCAAATTTGACACCATCAGCTCAGGATTAAACAGAGACTGTGAATGGCTTGCCAACTACAAAACCAGTTTCTCCTCCCTTGGTTTTCACACCTCAACTGCTAGAACAGGGCCTCATCCTCCCTGATTGAGCTAACCTCATTATCTCTAGCTTGCCTGCTTATATATACCTGCCCCTGGAAATTTCCACTACATGCATCTGACGAAGTGGGTATTCACCCACGATAGCTCATACTCCAGAACGTCTGTTAGTCTATAAGGTGCCACAGGATTCTTTGTCGCTTTTACAGATTCAGACTAACATGGCTACCCCTCTGATACTATTTGTCTCAATTACATTTTGCTTCCGTCAATGCTTTTAGAGTCCAACTGTTATTTTCCTTATGATCGGCACAAGAAAGAACATTTGCAGTATTTATTCTATGAGTATCTTCAAAATAAAATATCTGTTCAAACAAGCTAGTGCTAAAAGCGTTAATTACAAACATGCTACGTAGGAGACCCAAATTAGAGACGTTCACTCCCAAGCCAGCAAAACCTGCAAGTGTGGGATTCAGCCCTTGAAACAGAACACAGGTTACTACTGACCTCATTCTGCCTACTTTGAAAAGCTTGCTAACAGGCTATAGAAGCAGCTATGGCCAAGCATCAAAATGAAGGAGTTTGGTATATGACAGGAGAGAGAAAGGGCATCTAAGTTCTTCTCTTAACTGAAAGCAAACCCCATACTACTTCAGGAAGGGATTTAACAGAGTGAACGGCCCTGCTCAGTAATGCAAGATTTAAAAGGATCCATTTCAATTTTTTCAATGCTTGCTTCCATCATCAGAATTTTCACATGGGGTTCTAATAGGTGTACAGACATAAAAGACATAAAAGCATAAATGAACTAACTTTTGCTAATATTGTACAGCATAAAAACAAAAATGAGGAAGATACTCCAACACTCCTAGCCAATTTTGATATAAATGGAAATCTCATCAGCTGAGAGATTTTTTACTTCTTCTTAGTAGCAAAATATACATACTTCACAGAACACACTCAAACAAGATAAAGTCCCTACCTGAAGATTTTTAATACCATATAAAAAGCAACAGTTCCCATGCAGATGGATATGATGAGTAGTGTAGGAAAGTTAGAGGAGAGGAAGTGAATTTTAAGGAAATCTTTGCATGATATGGGGAGGGAACTGGGTAGACAAGAGAAAGAAGGTTAATTCGCCCTGGAAGTGGGAGGCAGACATAAACCAGCACAACATAGGATAGGAGGATTAGGAAGATTATACAGAGAGAAAACACACTAATTTAGGTAAGAGGGAATTATGCCACATTTTGAAATGATAGATAGAAGCCAAGATGTGATATAGTGAAAGACGGTAAGTAACTAAAGGGATTTCAAGGGTTGTGTTGGAGACGATGCAGCTGTAGTCAGAGCACAAAAAGGGGACTTCAAATTACAGTATTGTGGATAGCCAAGATTGGGGATTGAAAGATAGGAAAAGCAAGATTCAGGGTGGCCAAGGGACTTTAGTGGAATCAGACAAAAAGTATGACACTGTCTTTTTTTGTCTTTTTTTTCTTTTTTCTTTTTTTTTTTTTTTAACTAAAAATTCCATCAAGGGTGAATCATGGTTAATTAAAGATTATTTCCAATTACTCTGAAGTTCCCTTCAGGAGGTTTTGTGTTGTTTTTTTTTCTCAACACACCCTCAGGTACATTTCATCCAGCACTGATGTTTATGTTTAGTCTTCTCATATATTCACCATCTTTTTTTTTTTTTTTTTTAAACTACTTGCATCTGACCTCTCCAACTATTATTTACTAATCCTATGGCTTCTTGCACAAGGTTTGCTCATACATTTTCCTTTTCACTGAGGTAAACGCCAAGCAAAAAATAACACTTCAAAATGTCGGCCTTTTTAGACAGCTCACTCACTTACCTCCCACTGCCATTTTATTTCCTCCCTTGGATTACAGGCAGGGACAGCTCTAGGTATTTTGCCACCCCATGCACAGCAGGCAGGCTGCCTTCGGAGGCTTGCCTGCGGGAGGTCCTCGGTCCTGCAGATTCCGCAGCATGCCTGCGGGAGGTCCGCCGAAGCCGCAAGACCAGCGGACCCTCCACAGGAATGCCGCCGCAGGCAACCTGTCTGCCACCCTCGCGGCAACCAGCAGAGCGCCCCCCATGGCTTGCCGCCCCAGGCACAGGCTTGGCGTTCCGGTGTCTGGAGCTGCCCCTGGTTACAGGACCTGGTTTGCTTCCTCTTTCCTTTGTTCTACCTATCCTGTCTTTCTCCATTCTATGTTTAACAGTCCATATTCGTCTGCTCTTGAAATTGCCTTCTTTTTTCAGTTTCAGGGCTTTTCAAAACATCTTTTTTCAAGTTGCAGTAAAATGGCAGTATTTCAGATTCTAGCATTCAGTTTCCTTCATGCCTTCTCCTATCCCAATTCCAGCTAATACTTCAAACAGTTTTTTAAAATTCTAAATATGACGGAAACCACTTCAACACAGCACCCCTAGCTCCAATACCTATGCAAGAAATTTAGTTTTGAAAGTAATTAAAGCCTCCAGTAACTGATTTAGTTTTGACATCATTGGCATCGTTCTCCTAAGTATTTGCTGTTCTACTTCTATGGTTAAGTGATCTAAACACACCCCTTATATAGTTCCTGCCTTAGATTCATAGAAGATTAGGGTTGGAAGAGACCTCAGGAGGTCATCTAGTCCAACCCCCTGCTCAAAGCAAGACCAACCCCAATTAAATCATCCCAGCCAGAGCTTTGTCAAGCCAGGCCTTCAAAACCTCTAAAGATGCAGATTCCACCATCTCCCTAGGTAACCCATTCCAGTGCTTTACCACCCTACTAGTGAAATAGTTTTTCCTAATATCCCACCTAGACACACACACCCCTTGCCACTCGAGACAACTGCTCCTCGTTTTGTCATCTGCCACCACTTTGAACAGCCTAGTTCTATCCTCTTTGGAACTCCCCTTCAGGTAACTGAAGGTGGATATCAAATCCTCCCTCACTCTTCTCTTCTGCTTACTAAACAAGCCCAGTTCCCTCAGTCTCTCCTCATAAGTCATGTACCCCAGCCCCATAATCATTTCCATTGCCCTCCACTGCATTCGCTCCAATTTGTTCACATCCTTTCTGTAGTGGGAGGCCCAAAACTGGATGCAATATTCCAGATGTGGCCTCACTAGTGCTGAATAGAGGGGAATAATCACTTCCCTTGATCTGCTGGCAATGCTCCTAATAACGCAGCCCAATATTTTCTTGGCAACAAGGGCACACTGCTGACTCATATCCAGCTTGTCATCCACTGGAATCCCCAGGTCCTTTTCTGCAAAACTGCCGCTTAGCCGGTCAGTCCCCAGCCTGTAGAGGTGCATGGGATTCTTCCGTCTTAAGTGCCCAACTCTGCGCTTGTCCTTGTTGAACCTCATCAGATTTCTTTTGGCCCAAACCTCCAATTTGCCTAGGTCACTCTGGACCCTATCCCTACACTCCAGCATCTCTCTCTCTCCCCCCCACTTGGTGTCATCCACAAACTTGCTGAGGATGCTATCCATCCCATCATTCAGATCATGAATTAAGATATTGAACAAAACTGGCCCCAGGACCAACCACTGAGGCACTCTGCTTGATACCAGCTGCCAACTAGACATCAAGCCATTGATCACTACTCGTTGAGCCCAATGAGCTAGCCAGCTTTCTATCTACCTTATACTCCATACATACAATCCATGCTTTTTTAACTTGCTGGCAAGAATACTGTGGGAAACTATATCAAAAGCTTTGCTAAAGTCAAGGTACAGGCAAGTCTTATCATATGCGGGGGTTCCGTTCTGCAGTTACTGCATAAAGTGAAAACTGCGTATACTGAAAATTATATCCCCAAGCCCTTTAAATCCCACCCACAGCTCCAGCGGCAGGGCCAGGGTGGCATTTAAAAGAATCCTCCAGACTCCCGCCGTAGCAGGGAGCCCGGTGGAGCCCTTTAAATGTTGGCCCCGGCCCCACCGCCGGAGCTGCATGCCAGATTTAAAGGGCTTCGCCCAGCTTCCTGCTACAGTGGGAAGCCCAGAGGAGCCCTTTAAATCCCGCCTGCAGCTTTGGTAGCTGGGCTGGGGCTGGCATTTAAAGGGCCCGGAGCTCCACGGTGGCTGGAACCTCGGGCCTTTTAGTTCACCCCAGGGGCTACCAGCCACCTCTGCAGCTGGGAGCCCCCTGGGTGATTTAATGGGTCTAGGACTCCCAGCCACAGCTGGTGCCCCAGGACCTTTAAATCTTCAGGCACGTCTCTTCCACTTGAGGTGACGCTCCTCCCCCGCCACACCCCGGACTCCAGCCCTTCAACATAAAGCTGAAATCGCGCATGTTAAATGCGCGTAAGTTGCAACAGACCTGTATATCACATCTTCCGCTTTCCCCGTATCCACAGATCCAGTTATCTCATTATAGACAGCAATCAGGTTGGTCAGTCATGACTTGCCTTCGGTGAATCCACGTTGACTGTTCCTGATCACCTTCCTCTCCTCCAAGTGCTTCAAAATGGATTCCTTGAGGACCTGCTCCATGATTTTTCCAGGGACTGAGGTAAGGCTGACCTGTCTGTAGTTCCCCAGATTCGCCGCCTTCTCTTTTTTAAAGATGGGAACTATAGTTGCCTTTTTTTTTCCTCCAGTCATCCGGGACCTCCCACGATCGCCACGAGTTTTCAAAGATAATGGCCAATGGCTCTGCAATCACAGTAGCCAACTCCCTCAGCACCCTCAGAGCCATTCCATCTGGCCCCATGGACCTGTGTATGTCCAGCTTTTCTAAATAGTCCTTGACGTGTGTTTACCATGGAGGGCTGCTCACTTCCTCCCCATACTGTGCTGCCCAATGCAGCACTCTAGGAGCCGATCTTGTCTGTGAAGACTAAGGTGAAAAAAAAAAAAACCATTGAGTACTTCAGCTTTTTCCACATCATCTGTCACTAGATTGCCTCCTCCCATTCAGTAAGGGTCCCACACTTTCCCTTTCTTCTTGTTGCTAACGTACCTATAGAAACCCTTTGTTACCCTTCACAGCCCTTGCTAGCTGCAACTCCAATTCGCCTTCCTGATTATACCCCTGCATACTCAAGCAATATTTTTATACTCCTCCCTAGTCATTTATCCAAGTTTTCACTTCTTGTAGGCTTCCTTTTCGTGTTTAAGCTCACCAAAGATTTCTCTATTAAGCCAAGCTGGTCACCTGCCATATTTGCTATTCTTTCTGCACATCGGGATGGTTTGTTCCTGCACCCTTAATAAGGCTTCTTTAAAATACAGCCAGCTGTCCTTTCCTCCTCATATTAGCCTCCCAGGGAAACTTGCCCATCAATTCCCTGAGAGAGTCTAAGTCTGCTCTTCTTCCAAGGTCCATATTCTGCTGTTCTCCTTTCTTCCTTTTGTCAGGATCCTGAATTCGCCCATCTCATGGTCACTGCTGCCCAGGTTGCCACCCACTTCTACTTCCCCTACCAATTCTTTCCTCTTTGAGGAAAGGTCAAGAGGAGCATGGCCCCTAGTTGGTTCCTCCAGCACCTGCACCAGGAAGTTTTCCACAACACTCTCCTTACTTCAATCCATGAATGTTGACTACTTCTGTTTCTACATAATTTGGCAATTTGGTATACATCTCCTTTCACCCACCACACTCATTTTGGCTTGCTAATCATGTCTAATCACAGGTGTCTCTAATGCCAACTATCAGCAGTATTTGTGTATCAGGACTTCGCCTATCTCCCATGTTTGCTGCTGGTGCTGGACAAGAGTATACTGAAGTTTTCTGTGAAGTGCCAGCACTCTCAGACATAAGTATGTGAAGTCATACTGCATGTTTTGTTTTGTTACATATCTGGGATATGATGCAAATGTCAAGGAATTAAATGAACATATCAATTTCAGCTTTTATTTATTATTCACTTCATGATAGCACCCAAGCAGGATCACAGTACAAACACATTGGAGGATGTACTCTCTGCCCCCACCTTATCTTTTACATTAAGAGCAGTTCCACAAAATCTAGAAGTTTTGTTTACAAGTACTGGCACCCTCCAATAAGTGTTAGTAGATGCCAGTATAAAGGAAATCCCTTAACTACAACAGTTCTTGAAGCTTTCACCTTATCAGATCCCCAGTTTTGGATCTGTCATTCCAGTGCAACATGGGCAGAGAGCACTCTGATATTTTACCTTTTGAGGTACTATAGCAGAGTGCAAACCCCTGTCTGCAGTTTCCATTTGCCAGTACCTCAGCTCCTTCTAGAAACTTTTCCTTTAAAAGGATGGAGTGAACGTAACAGCTTCTAACACTATGTGACGTTATTAATATAAACTGGGACCATAAAGAACATGGGTTGCAACCAAGGTTCTGTAGTGGCACCAAATCCTATGTAAAGGGGGTCATATAAGATGTCTAAGACCAGATTACGGGTTACTGGTTATGATTATGCTGTCTGTATGTCTGTATCATTTTTGTAGTTGAAGTTGTAAGTATTGGCTGTATACTGTCTGTATTTTAAATTGGTGCTGCAGTTCTGGGTGACACCCCAGACTAGTTGGTGTCAGCTCAGCTTAGCCTGCTTGATGGCCCATTAAGGACCATCACCTACACAATTGACCCATTGAGAGGAGGCGAATACGCCTTGTGACTCAGCAAGGTATGCAGAAACTGGCCCATGTGACTGCAAACTCCATTTTGCTGTAACTTTCCACAGTAGGAACAAAGGAGTGTTCTTACACCTGGAAAAGTCTATATAAGGCAAAGGCCTCATCTCCATTTTGTCTTCAATCCTGCTTCTTACCTCTGGAGGGACTTTGCTGCAAGCTGAAGCTCTACACAAGGGACTGATGACCAACCCCAGCGGGGGATGTACTCCAGAGACTTAATTTGAACCTGCAGTTTACTTCATCACTGCTACAAGCCTGAACTAAGGACTTTGCCATTACTGTATGTAATTGATTCAGTTTAACCAATTCTAGCTCTCACCTCTATCTTTTTCCTTTTATGAATAAACCTTTAGATTTTAGATTCTAAAGGATTGGCAACAGCGTGATTTGTGGGTAAGATCTGATGTGTATATTGACCTGGGTCTGGGGCTTGGTCCTTTGGGATCGAGAGAACCTTTTTCTTTTACTGGGGTGTTGGTTTTCATAACCATTCATCCCCAGGACGTGTGGGACTGGTGGTGATACTGGGAGACTGGAGTGTCTAAGGAAATTGCTTGTGTGACTTGTGGTTAGCCAGTGGGGTGAAACCAAAGTCATTTTTGTCTGGCTGGTTTGGTTTGCCTTAGAGGTGGAAAAACCCCAGCCTTGGGCTGTGACTGCCCTGTTTGAGCAATTGGTCCTGATTTGGCACTCTCAGTTGGGTCCCGCCAGAACCACATCGTCACACACTACCAAATCAAGAAGGATTTCATTTTTCTACTGGGAATGTGCGGGGAGAGGAGGTAATGAACGAACATATCAAGCTACGTGGTGATAAGAACAGCATTCCTGAACCTTAAAAGTTAAGTTACTAGGAACCCACCAAGGACAGAGCTTCCACTAATATCTCTTCATCTACTTGGCAAATAGGAAGTTTTCCCTGGTGGCTGTTGAGGCCAATATAATGAATAGCTATTGAATGTAAGCTTTACTTTCCAAAGTAAATTAACTTTCTAACCTCTATGGTTGTGAAGATTAACCTGAATGCTAAGAGACTATCTGATGTAGAAGTATCCTCACAAGTCTGCAGAGATCAGCTGTGAGGATCTCATTCCTGAAGCTCAAAGGATGTCTGTAGGAATGCAGGCCCACTTTACAGTTAAGTGAACTATGGTTTCAAATTGAGTTGGAATATCTGCATGAGCAATAGGCCCAAACCATGTGACCAAAAAAAGTGAGATCAAAAAACAAAACAAAAATGTTGTTTTAGACTTCTAGTGACCCTTCAAAGTAACAGTTTCCTCTTATTTAAGGTTGGAGCCGAAGTAACAGAAATAAAACATGACCACCACATGCAGTAAGTTGGCTAAATAAGAAACTCATTCCTTTGGCCTTAGCAGTGGTCTGATAATTGGCAATGATATCACTTGTTTGTTAAAGGGTATAAAAAAGTCAACTTTTAAAGGGTACATTGGTATTAACAGCCTGACCACACTGGAACTGACCAGGGACCTAGCCTGTTTGTAAGTATCTTGATCAAATCCTTATAAATGTTTTGTTACTATTTGGATGTGGCTTTTTAGGCATGTTTAGCAACTATATAAATACCATCTAGCCTTTGGATTGAATAAAGGAATTTATGGTTAAATTGGTAACATCATCCTGGATAAATAATTCCGATGATATCCCACTGGGCAGTAGTATAAGGCCAATACCAACAATGAGAAGAGGAAGGGATGAATAATATAATATATGGAGATATGCCTATCTCACAGAACTTACGGGGACCTTGAAAGGTCATCGAGTTCAGTCCCCTGCCTTCACTAGCAGGACCAAGTACTGTTCCTGACAGTTTTTTTGTTTGTTTGTTTGTTTTTGTTTTGCCCCAGATCCCTAAATGGCCAGCCAAAGAATTGAACTCACAACCCTGGGTTTATCAGGACTCAGAGTCCCCGGGTGATGCTCTGGAACTGCTCCCCACAAAGCCAGTCAGGACTCTGGGGAGCCTCCTCTCCCTTGGAGCAGACTGTCTTCAGGGCAAGCAGCTCACACGGCTTCACCTCCTGGGTCTGACCTTGGTGCATTCAGCCTCTCCCCTCCGTGCACTTCCCACAGCGAGTCCGCCCAGGCGGGGTCCTGGGGAAGCCAGAGGGTCCTACACCCCCACTTTGCAGTCAGACGTGACTCTTAGCCAGCCAGTAAGACAGAGGTTTATTCGATGGCAGAAACAGGGTCTAAAACAGAGCTTGTAGGTACAGAGAACAGGACCCCTGAGCCAGGTCCATTCTGGGGCCCGAGGCAGACAACCCCATCTGCTGTTACTTCCTGTCCCCAGCCAGCTCTTAACTGAAACCCCCTCCAGCCCTTCCTTTCTGGCCTTTGCCTCTTTCCCAGGCCAGGAGGTCACCTGATCTCTTTGTTCACCTTTAGCTAGCCCCTTGCAGGTGGGAAGGGCCCCAGCCATTTGTTGCCAGGAGACAGAGTGTCAGTGATTTATACACACTGGCCTTTATCCCATCACCTAGAGAATTAAGAAATGCATAGGGGAAACTGAGGCACCCACACAGTATTCAGAGGAAACATTAAGAACACTCCCACTTCGTCACAGCAGGCCAATGCTCAAACCACTGAGCTATCCCTTCCCCCATGCTTCAAGCACTTCCTGAAATGAGAAGGTAGGATATTGCAGTGTGACACATTTTTATAAAGGTTGACAGGGGACCCAACACAGAATTTTCTGCAGAGGCAGGGGATGTGCCCAGGCTCACTTGCTCAGCAATGCAGCTCATGGAGCCATTTCTGATTAGCGCCTGCTCTGAAACTCTTAGCCAATCTAGCTGTTTTAAAATTTGAGGGTCTCATTTCCCTCAATGTCTCAAGAATTGGCATTTCCTCACCACAGCAGCAGTAATGCACGTGGCATTCATAGCTTCATTTGTATGAAGGAATGAGGGAGAGTGCTCAAGGTTGGAGCAGGAGGTTTGGGTGTGGGGCACTTACCTGGGCAGCTCCCACTTGGTGTGAGGGGTGCAGGTGGGAATGTGGGGGGTGGGGTGCAGGAGCTCCCGTTTGGTGCTCAGGTTGCAGGTGTGGAGGGTGCAAGAGTCAGGATGTGGAGGGTGCATGGGAGGCTGGGTATGTCGGAGGATGCAAGAGTCAGGGCAGAGGGCTTGGGGCATGTGAGGGGGTGCAGATGGCTGGGTATGTGTGGAGGTGTCAGTCAGGGTTGGGTTCATGGGGCAGGTGAAGGAGTCAAGCAGAGGGGGGTACAGGGCTCAGGGCAGAGGACTGGAGGGTGTGGGGCGGGGGTCAGGGCAGAGGACTGGATGGGATATGCCCCTATTCCACCCCCTTCCCCAAGGTCCTGCCCCTGCTTCTTCTCTGCCTCCGCTGGAAGCAGCGAGCACACCGACTCTGCTCCTTCCCAACCCCCTCCCTCACAAGGGCCATCAGCTGATAGGCCAGCAGGGAGGGATGGACTGAGAGGCAGAGGAGGGGCAGGGCCCCAGCACACTACAGGAAGAAGCAGGAGAGCCAGCAGGACCAAGCTTCTGCCCCCTATCCCTTGCCCCCGTGGGGGGGGGAGCAGAGGGCAGAGAAGAGCAGCCCTGGGCAGGATTTTTAATGGCACGCTGCTGCCTGCCGGTACTCCAGCAGGCAGCAGCGTGCCGTTAAAAATCAGCTCACGTGCCATAGGTTGCCGACCCCTGCCCTACAGCCTCACCAGGAAGACTCCAAACACAAGGGGCCAAGGGAACTATTAGCCCTCATCCAGGCCTGTAGACCTAGTCTGAGGTCCTGCATCTACTGGATTACCCAAAAGGTGTTGTGCCCAAAGGTGACCCAGCCAGAGAGCTGAGTCACAAAGCAAAAGGGTACCACCAGCAGATCTGACGAACAGTACTACATAGAGAAAAAAAACCCACAATGCTGCTGGTGAGTCACTTTGCCATACCATGTTGCTGCTTTACATGGATACAATGGAGTCATCCAAGACAGGCAGAGGTGGCAGCTTTGGTGCTGACCAAATGAGCCTTGACACAGCCTTCTAGTTTCCGGCGGCCATAACAATGTAAACTACAACTAGACATCCATTTAGATGTGGTCATTTTATTAATAGCATTGCTTAGCAAACTGGAGCCAAAGGACAAAATGTTGGGTAGGCCAACCCAGGCTTCCGCTTGGAGGGCTTATCTTTTGATGTTCCCCAGAGCCATCTTTGCAGGTTCTTTCTTGATGTGCCTCAGGAAGGGCTCCAAGGTGTAAGCTATGACTGTAGTACCTGAGGTGACATTGGCAAATGTGTCACACCCTGGTACATCATGGCTGAATCTTAGGTAAGCACTACAAAAGTGACCATTACAGACTTAGTTGTCTTTAGAAGACTTTCCTGCAAAATAAACCTGAACAAGTTATGCATCAGAGGAGCATCACCAAAGTGCTGCTTCAAAACACTAACAAAGCTATATTTCAGAGCATGACACCAAGGGCCTCACAATTTAAATGGGCTTCAAAAACAGATAGAATGGCCACATAGAAAGGATATCATCCAATGAACAGCTGGAGTGATAGGAGCACAGCATAGTGGGAGCTCCTTTGCCACTTATAATGAAGGAATTAGCTAGAATTTTTGGATAATATTTATAACCTGCAAGGGATGGCCTGCAATGTACAGTAGGCAGCCTGGCTCTCACACTGCCTATCATCACTGCTCGCCATTCAAAATGCTAAGAGCTGTGAGAGTTCCACCAATCTTTTGCTAGGAAGGCAATACCCAAGAGTGGAAATCCTGGTAAATGGAATTTTTTGGCCCAACAGAAGAAGAAATTAAAAGCCGGACCTGAAAATCTGATAAACTGTGTAATCCACCCTCAGAGAATGAAAAATTACAACTTAATATGAGACAACAGCTATGATGTAACATGGTGATGATAAACTAATGGGTGATCTTAGGACCTCATTATTGTGCGAGGTGCTGTACAAAAACACAGAACAAAAAGACAGTCCCAGCCATGAAGAGACAACAGATGAAGGCAGGCATATGGCGGAGCACACAAATATTGAGACAATACTGGTTACAGGCAGTAGTCACAGCATGATAGCAGCCTAACTGTTGTCAATTTTTTTTTTGTAGGCAATTTGGAAAAAAAAATACTACTCATTCATTACAGCCAACTATGTATGCTGTACTACAGCAGCAGAACTGAAGTTAATGACAGCAACAAGTCCTTAGAATTAATCCTGTTTTTCAATGGTTAATACCATTACTGTTTTAATGTGCACCCAGATGAAATATAAAAAGCAACTAAAATATTTTTTTCTGCTTCAAGGGTTTACTCCAATACAGTGAAGGGCAGCCCTCTCCTACTCCCATTATCTCTGGCGCACATCTAATATTTTCATACCCTGAAAGCTTCCATTATCTTTAAATGGTCTGGGGTCATGATTGCCTTTGTATTTAGACAGTTTAAGACCTTCACCCTGCCAACATTTAGTTAAGCATGTGCATAAATGTATGCAGGACTGGGGCTTTACTTTCCATGCCACCTCCACCCTTCCTTACATTATTAGGGAAGCCTTCAGTTTTAAATACTGTATTAACATTCAGAAAGATTTTAAAAGAGTGGTTCAGAGATTAAATTTAGAAGTTTGTGTTTTCTGAATATGTTTGTGATGCCTTGTAATTTAAGAGACACATGAAGCCAAATTTAACATCTAATTTTCATATCTAATATCGCCACAATGAAAGATCATAGGAGAGATGATATGCTATATTTACATAAGGATCAAACACCCTGTCAATAGTCTTGCACAGCATATGAATCAAAGGTCTGATAACAGTGCACAAAATTGCCACATACAAAATAGATACAAAATATGAATATTTTGGCACCTCTCTGGGACTCCTTCAGCAAAAATGTAGTTGATTACATGCATACAGAGTAGTTCTTTCACAAGGCATGAGCAGGGCCACCCAGAGGATTCAGAGGAGGCCGGGGCAAAGCGGGGGAGCTTGTGCTCACCTGGCAGTGGTCTGGGTTTTCAGCAGCGGGGGGCCCTTCAGTCGCTCTGTGTCTTCGACAGCACTGAAGGGCCCCCCGCCACCGAAATGCCACCGAAGACCTGGACCATCGCCGCCAGGCCAGGGCTCGCAGGGCCCCTGTGGGGCCTGGGGCAAATTGCCCCACTTTCCTCCCTGGGCAGCCCTGGGCTTGAGACCACCACCTTATACTGCTACCAGCTCAGGTCTGAGCAAGTTATTGAGCTCAGAAACCTAAATTCAGATGAATTTTACATTTAGAATGAATTGCAAGGCCAACCAAGGTTTGTTTTCCTTTAAGCAGAAATAACAGGGTGCATGAAGATAGGTGTGTCTGAATTCATTACTGCTGAGCTATTATCACAACGATTATTGCTACTCATATAGATTTTTGTTGTTTATTTTAGTTTTTATTACTCCAATTACTGCCACAAGGAAATTAAATGAAAAAGCTATTTAATAAAATGATGTCAGATGTTTACACAAAGGAACAGAAACAAGGAAATCCAGAGTTAAGAGTGACAATCATCTTTCCCTTATTTCAGGGTTGGTAAATTTCCTAGCAATTTAGCAGAACTGAGCCATTTGTGCTTTGTTACCTAGGCACAATAAGGTGATTTGAGAGAGCTATTTCCCAGTTGTTTAAACTAACGACTGGGAATCAGGAAGTCCTAAACTCTAATCTCAACATACAGGGGCTCTCTTTGAAGTCTTGACAAGATAATGTCACCCCTCTCTCTGCCTCAGTTTTTCCTTCTATAACATAGGAGGAAATTGTTTGTTTTCTACCTCTTTAACCAATTAATCTTCACAGTAGCTCAATGTTTTTGACATGCTTCGAACTGTGCGTAGATATGACACTCATGGGGCACTAGAAATACTGAAGATTTCAGGGCAGTGTCGTCATTCACTCTAAATTTCCTTGTTTTAAACAGAGTATATTCCATCCTATAACATATTTATAGTTTCATCTTATGTTTATTATAAACACTGTGGAAGTAACATGCTCCTCTCCTGATCAGATGTACCTTCAATCAAAAGTAACACACTAGTGAGACAAACACTTTTCTACATTTCTGTTCTGTCCTACCTGGACAGAGTTAGGTACAAGTAGTCACTGTTTAGAAAGCAATACAAAAGAGAGAGTACACTACAACTAAAAACAATGGATCATTATCACCAAGATAGAAAACTGTTCCTATGCAAATAAAAGTCACCAAGCACACCATCCCCAAGACTAAGCAGCACAAGCAGAGCAAACTTTACTGTATAAAATCACCACACACCATTCAACGAAAGAATAGCTACAAAAAAGACAATGTGTTATATAATCACTGGAAGTGCCACTTCAGAGGTTGGTCTTAAACTGGAACACGACAGCATGTAGAGACCCATTTGAAACCAGCTGTAAAGGAGAGCTCGCTAATTAGTGACTGATTAGATCAATTTGTTATTCATAATAGCTTCCACTACTGTCCGTAACAGTGCTCAGGTGATGTACAAACAAAAGGAGGCACCATCCCTACACCAAAGAGTTTATACACGAGTTTTGTTGCTGTTTTAAGCTTTGGGTGCAGCTTATCCTTGCCTGGTTCAGATTCTTAGCCACCCGCACCGCACTGGGCACGTTCGGGAAGCGCTTGAAATGAGAGGCACCCCGGGAACGGCGCTGCGCTGCCAGGACAGACAGCTCTCGGGGCAGAACTGCCCGCCTCTCAGAGGGACGTTCCCGGGGCCGGGCGAGGCCATGCCTGGAGCTGCTCCGAGCCTCGCAGAGCCCTTCGCGCAGACCGGAACTCGAGCTCCCCTCCCCTGAGGGCCGGGGGCAGGTCGCTGGGCCCCCGGAGAGAGAGGGGGCCCCCGCCCCAGCCGTGTCCCACCGGCGGAGCACGCAGGTGAGTCAGCGCCCCGGCCCGGAACAGCCCCGCCGACAGCCCCGCGAGCCCGTGACCGACTCGCGACCGGGAGACTGGGGTGCGCGGCGCGGGGGCAGAGACCCGAGCGGGCGGCTCTGCGAGCCCGGTCAGAGCCCGGTCGGGGCGCCACAGGCGATGGTGGCGGCGCACGCACCGGACTACACCCCTTTCGCCCACGAGAGCAGGGACAATGGGCGCGGTGCGCTCGCGCGGCTCCCCTCAGCACGTGCCCCGCTCAGCTCGCCCCGTCGATGGCGCACTAAGTCTGCCGCGCTCCCCGCGCTCCCTCATGCCCCGCCCAGTGGCACGGCGGCACCGCCCCAGTCGCCAGCGCCCGCCTCCACCCTCGCCCGGCAGGCAACGGCCCGGCCTCAAAAGCGCGTGGAGCGGATGGCCCGGGCGGACGTCCGGCGCCATGACCCGGGGGCGGGTCCGCCCGGGCGGCGGCAGACTAAACTCACCGCTCCACAGATCAAGAGGCGCGCCGCAGGCCAACTCCCGGCCCGCACGGGCGGGGCTGGGACAGATGAGGCGCCCCTCCGCCTGCGGGCTCGCCTCGCCCCCGGGAAGCCAGCTGATCCTCCCAGCGACCTGCCCCCAGAGAACCCCCCAGCCCCGGATCCCGCACCTCCGCATGACCCCGCCCCGCCCGCAACGGCCCGCTATCTCAGCCCCGCCCCCCGAGGCACACGGCCATCTCCAGCCCGCCCCCCCAGAGAACACCCCTAGCCCGCCCCGCCACTCAGCACTGACCCAGGCCCGCCCCCGCGGCACGATTCGTATCTCAGCCGACCCCCAGAGACACCCCTAGCCCCTGCCCCAGCCATCAGCAGTGGACTCAGCCCGCCCCCCAAAGAGTAGATGTAGCCGTAACCCGCCCCGCCCCCCCGAAAGGGGAACGGGGGGAGCGCTTCCTACCCGGCCCCGGCCCTCAGCAGTGACTCAGGCCCGCCCCCAAGAGAAGACTAACGCCCTGCCCCGGTCACCCTAGCCACGCCGCACCAGAGATCGCTCCTACCCCAGCCACGCCCAGGCCACACCCACTCTAAGCCTGGCCCCGCCTCAGCCGACGACCCACCCCGCACTACCGGGGCAAGGATTCGTATCCAGCCCCGCACCACCCCAGACGAACACCACCATAGCCAGGCCCCGCCCTCAGCCAAGTGACTTAGCCCCGCTCCCCCCCCGAATTAAAACAAGCGAGCACTAACCCGGCCTGCGCCGGGTCAAGCCCTAAGCCACGCCCCCAGAGATCGCTCCAACTAACCAGCCCAACCCCTGCGGTCAGCCCTACAGCCCCCAGAGAGCGCTCCTAAGCCCAGCCCCGCCCCCGGAGGGCCCGCCTAACCCGGCCCCGCCCCCTCCCGGCCCCTCCCTGGTTCAGCACCAGCCCCCTCCTCCAGAGAGCGCCCAGCTCCGCCTCTGCGCTGCCCCCCCAACTCCCCTGTCCCAGGCCTGCCCCTTCCCAGCCGGGGTCTGAACTGGGGTAGCCGTGGGGCCCAGAGGCCTTCCGGGGGCACATCAACTCACCTGGCACTTGCCTTGCTTTACAGCCGGTCTGGGGGCGTGAAAAGTGCCAGCGCAGCCGGTACAAACTAAAACTTCATAGGGCCAAGGGCTTGTTTGTGCTGCCTTGTAGCCTGGACACTGACCTGCAAGTTCCAGATTTATACTCCAGTGGATTGATTGGTAATTGGATGGCAAAAATCAGAAAGAGCATCACTTTTCAGCAACACTTTTGTGCTTTTATGTGGGATTTTGCAAGCCAGTAGGTTTTGGGTGAGGTGGAACTTGGAGGTATGCAAGAAAAATCAGACTCTTGAAAGGGGTACAGGAGTCTGCACAGGCTGAGAGCCACTGCTCCAGAGAACATTCCTGATGCAGCCTCTTGCACCTGGGAGCCCTGGCTTGGGAGAACAACCTCCCTGCCCCCCGGGAGTGTAGCCCACAGCTCCAGAGGCTTTGAGTCCAACCCAGGGGGTAGTGGTGGGGGAGTAGGTATTCATGCCCTGGGGGTGGGTGGTGTGTGGTTTTTCCCTGCCGTGACTGGGTGGGCCTGTGGTTATTTCCGGTGCTTAAATTGTAATGAAAGAGGTGCCGGGGGGCTCAAGTAATTTTTTTACGTTCATAACTGATGTAGCAAGCGCTGGCACAAATTAAGCACTGATTATTCCTCTGGGGGCAGAGCTGGGTAGGTTAGTCCTCCCCCCGGGTGTGGACAGGGCACTATTCTCCAGCACCACAGGACAGGGCTGTATGGATGTCCCAATCCCCACCCCATCCCCAGGATTGCAACTGTGGGGTTAGCCTCTCCCTTGGGAAGCAAGGCTGTGGGATTACCCCTGTGTTCCAAATCCTAAAGGGATGGACTTTTGTCAGGTGATATGTGCCTGCCCTTGATTCCAAAGCCCAAACAGCCCACTTTTATCCTCTAGTCTGACCTGGGGCACACATGCCACAGGACTTCCTGGCTTTAATTCGTTTGAACTAGAGCAGATCTTTTAGAAAAACAGCCAATCTTTGATGGAAAACTGCCTGTGATAGAGAATCCACCACAGGCCAGGTTAAATTGTTCCAGTGATTAATTACCCTCACTGTGTGTCTTGTTTCTAGTCTGAACTTGTCTAGCTTCAACTTCTTAACCTTCTCTTTATTCAGCTAAATAGATCGAGCTCTTTGACCCTTTCACTCTAAGGCATATTTTCCACTCCTTTAAGCATGTTCATGCTGCTTCGCTCACCTCTTTCCCATTTATCAATATCATTTTTGATTTGTTAACACCAGACCTGGACACAGTATTCCAGCAGTGCTCACACTAGTGCCAGATACAAGGTAATAGAATCTCCTTATTCCTGATCCATATTTCCCTTTTTATACTGTTGAGGATAACACTACCCATTATGGCCACAGCTTTGCACTGGGAGCTCATGTTCAGCTGATTATCCGTCATGATGCCCAAGTCTTTTTCAGAGTCACTGCTTCCCATGATAGAGTCCCCCAGCCTGTAATTATGGCCTGTATTCTTTGTTCCTATATCTATAACTTTGTATTTGGCCATAATGTGTATTGTTTGGTTGTGCCCAGCTTACCAAGCCATCCAGATCACTTTCTATCAGTGAGCTGTCATTTTCAGGGAAGAGAATTGTCTCATAACTACTTCCTTCTAAGATCTTTGTACCAGTGACAGCTGCACCAGTATTTGAACACTTCTCCCCAGTGTGCCTGCTCATAAACTGAAGGGAACTGGAGTGGTGATGCCACAGCAAACCACTTAACATGTTTTTGAAAACACACAGATTGCCAAAACTCTGGAAACCTCCTTTGATGTCAGCCTGCTCAGAGGGAGCAAAAGTTGGATGAGATGCTGCCACAGCCAGCAAGTTAGAGTGCTACATGCTGACAAGAGTAGGACTGAGACCTAACATTTTCTTGGGTGCATTTCCTCTGCTGATAAAGGCAGTGCCATCGGGGTTGATGATAGAGCAGCCCACATATTTTGGCCAGGGCTAGATCTTCAGCTGAATCAAGCAAAAGGATTGGTAGACCCATTCCACTTTTCCTTCTTCTGGAGCTGGTTCCATAGTCAAGCTTTTCTGTTAGAATCCTGTCATGTTAATCGTCTGACCACTCTGGTTGTTGGCCTCGCATCGTTCACCTTTAGGGTGACCAGATGTCCCAATTTTATAGGGACAGTCCCAGTTTTTGGGTCTTTTTCTTATATAGGCTCCTAATCAAGCCCCCCCCCCACCCCGCTCCTCTGCCACAAAAAAA
>NC_133774.1:2586102-2640184 GCF_003597395.2 Chelonoidis abingdonii
CCCGGCGTCCTGATTTTTCACACTTGCTGTCTGGTCACCTAATTCATATTTGGCTCCAAGCATTCACAGTTTAGCTACAGCATCACTTGCTTAGACTCTGCACTAATCTACTCTCTTGTGATTTCAGTACCTGTTCTGGCAGTGTGCCAGATTCTCCTGCAAACTGTGTACCCACATGAGTTGTGGGGTTTTGCTGTGTTTGAACTCAGCTGCTTTGTTTCTTACAGCAATTGAAGCATTGATCACCCCTTTCCCATTCACTGTTTTAAATCTGCACTTCAAGCAGGTTCTGTGGCTATAACAGGTGGCTCCACCCTTAAGGGATGGATCAAGGAGGCTAGCCACACCTGGAGAGGCACATCTCTATTAGAGCAGGGGATTTCTTATAAAAAACAGCAGGAAGCTGTATGGGGTGATTGACAGGAGAAGGAAGCTAGGTCCAGAGAGCTGAGCCCTAGCCAGAAAGTGTGGGTTTGGTGGCTTCTGCTGGGCAGAGGGAGTGGTCTGTGTGAGGCAGAAGAACTAGGACTGAGTATGAACTTGTGTTATGGATGTTATTTTGGGGACTTTCTGGACCATTTTTGTTATTAAGGAGCTTGAGAATTGTTTGAGCCTTTTCTGTTATTAAGCCAGCCCTGAGTGGGGGTGCTGTTAGCCACAAGAGAGCCTATGTGGAGCTCTTAATGGACGTTCACAAGGAGACTAACAGGCAGGTTCCTGCAAAGCAATCCTTGGTCATGATGGGGTGTTAGGTCAGCAGCTCCCACCCTCGACTTCAGCAGGAGCTATATCTACTCACCAGTTACTGAAGGAAGAGAATGAACCTATGTCATATACAGATAGCTAAGGGTCAATGTCTCTTTCACCTGGAAAGGGTTAACAAACAACACCTGACCAGAGGACCAATCAGGAAACAAGATACTTTCAACTCTCAAAGGCAGGGAAGCCTTTGTTTGTGGTTTTTGGGTTTGGGCTTTGTTCTCTCGGGGTCCTGAACAGGACTAGAGATGAAACCAGGTTTCTGCCAAGCTCCCTGCTACAGTCTCTTATCTATTCAGAATAGTGAGTAAGTAAAAGGCGGTTATAGTCTTTTTAATTGTGTTTCTGTATTTGCAGCTGTGTATCTGGCTGGTGGAGTTTTTATGTGTATTTGGCTGAAAGTATCTTAAATTGTATTCCTGCTGGATTTCTATTTGTATAAGCTAAAAACCCTGTATATTTCATCTTGATTACAGAGACATTTTTATGTTTTTCCTTCTTTTTTTTTTTTTTTTTTTTTTTTTTAAATCTAATTGACCTGTTGGTTATCTTGTATAAGACTCCAGAGAAGGAAGTCTGCACTCACCAGGGAATTGGTGGGGGAAAAGGGGGAGAGAAACCTGATCTCTCTGTGTTGTTTCAAGGGATTGAAGCATGGTAATCTCCTAGTGTCCCCAGGGCAGGAAGAATCTGGGAGGGAGAAAGGAGGGGGAGGGAAATGGTTTATTCCCCTTTGTTGTGAGACTCAGGGAATCTGGGTCTTGGGGGGTCCCCAGGCAGTTTTGGGGGGACCAGAGTGTATCCAGGCACTAGAATTCCTGGTTGGTGGCAGCGCTACAGGTTCTAAGCTGGTAATTAAGCTTAGAGGATTCATGCTGGTACCCATATTTTGGATGCTAAGGTCCAGATTTGGGAATTACATCATGACAGCCTAGCCCTCAGTTCTACAAGCCTGACACCCTTGCTCAGTGTATAGGCACTTCCACCCCTGCATAGTGGTAGTAAAATGCATGTAAGACAGAATGGTGACGTTTTACAGCCACTTGGCACAGGGAAGACAGCAGTGAAGAATCATGTTCTGTAGCTCTGGCTGGTCCAGCCTGATCTCCTGCTAGGCGCACAGACATTTCAGAACTCTTAATTTCTGCCTTCAGACATTTCAGTTACATGTGAGTAGTTACATCATGTGATTGGTTCTCAATGCTCCCACTACCAGGGTGTCACCATGAGTGCTCTGGCAACCAAAACATTTCTAATAAGAGGTAATGTCCTCCATGGACCACAGGCTGGGAGCAGAGGCAGAAGACACACTAGACAATGCCCTATATTGTATTGTTACTGTAATGACAGTAGTTTGCTGTGTTAGGCCATACAGGTACGTGCGCACACCTGCTAATTAAGATTTATTGTTGGGTTTTTAAACTAGCAATGGCAGAAAGTAAAGGCTACAAATACTAGAGCTGCCAGCTCTGTTACAGAAAGCATAGACTGAGTAGTTCCTAAAGACATGCAGTAAAGTGAGTTGGGTTCTGGTGAGCGGTTACAGATTGAACTGCTAGTCTGCACCCTCGCACTTTAAAGAGAAAACTGTAATAAAGGAAATGAAAATAGCAAAAGCAATGGGCTTTGGGATCCTTCCAGGTGTTAGATGAATGTAAGATTATTTAAGCAGTTTACAGCTACTCATAATATGCATAATAAGCATGTCTCTAAGCTGATTTTGATGATCTCTCCCAATGGGGCCTCTAATGCATGGAGGATAATTTCATTTGATGATGATGCTATTATGTGAAAGTTCTTTGTATATTCCAGTCCTTTGAGAGAAGATTGTGTTTAAAATATGCACTAAACTAATGGGCTCCCCAGCTGTAAGAGTACAGACAGGGTGAGCTTGATCCTGCTTCCAATTAAATCAGGAGCAAAACTCCTATTGACTTCCTTAGGAGCAGGATGGAGCCCTGCATGTTTGTTCTATTTTGCTCTCTTCCTATTTGCTTTTCACTGCAGTTCCTCTTGGTGGCAAAGCAAAAACTTTTTTTTTTTTTTTTAAGTAAAACATTAAATCAACTGGGGTTTGATTCATTATAAGCTTAACATATGCCATACGGGCCAAACATGACTTGCTCATGGCTGCAAAAATGACCAGGCACCAGGCCACTGCAGCCTCTGCCAAGGGAATCTAGTTTTGTTGTGGAAATTGCCACGTCTCTCACAAATCTGGGATTTGGTTTATGTTCCAGGCAGTCTTTAAGGAGTGTCAAGTGAATCAACTAGTCTAGCTACAAAACACAATTCACCATAAGCCAAAAGATTTAACAGTTGTGCCCATTACCCATAATGGAATTTGGATGGGATAGCATAATTAACACCTGTGCTGTTATGAGTGACACTTTGCACAGCCACAAATGGCCAGGACCTCAGTTTTATATCTTATGTGGAAATACCCCCTGTTCCCATGCACAATACCATCTAGCACCCTGCAGAGGGCATGAGTTAGAGAAAAGAGCGTGCCCACCCCTTACTGCCACGTTCTAGGGTTATCTTGGAGATCTCTTATATATGTGTACTAACCAGGCCAGTGCCATTTAGTTCCCGAGTGGTGGTGACCCCCCTTAGCCCAGTGGTCTTGCTGCAGGTTCGTTGCCAGACTGAAACATCAAAAAAAGGACAAAATGCAGGATATTTAGGTTCTGGAGACAAGATGATATTACCTAGGCTACTTACCAAAATACACTTACCACAGTGTAAAGGTTCTTTTGGGGAGTTCCTACTGGGTGCTTTGTAAGTTAAACTGTTTAAAATTTGCTTTTACTTTTGTAATTAACTTGAGTGGTGGGCAAAGCACAGCAGGCACTATTTTTGCTGAAGTGGTGCCAGTCAATTACGCAAATATGGATAGGTAAGACCTCTGGCTCTGATACTGCCCAAAATGAAAGTGGGCGAGGGACACTAGTGTGGTTGTGCTGTTCCCATGGCTTATAGATTCATAGACTCTAGGACTGGAAGGGACTTCGAGAGGTCATAGAGTTCAGTCCCTTGGCCTCATGGCAGGACCAGGTACTGTCTAGACCATCCCTGAAAGACATTTATCTAACCTACTCTTAAATATCTACAGAGATGGAGATTCCACAACCTCCCTAGGCAATTTATTCCAGTGTTTAACTACCCTGACACTTAGGAACTTTTTCCTAATGTCCAACCTAAACCTCCCTTGCTGCAGTTTAAGCCCATTGCTTCTTGTTCTATCATTAGAGGCTAAGGTGAACAAGTTTTCTCCAGCTCCTTCCTGATGAACCCTTAGATACCTGAAAAACTGGCTAATCGATGTCCCTCATTCAGTCCTTCTCTTTTCCAAAACTAAAAATAACCCAATTCTTCAGCCTTCCATTCGTAGGTCATGTGCTACAAGACCTTTAATCATCTTGTTGCTCTTTATCCTGGACCATCTCACAATTCCCATCTTTCATGAAAATGCGGTGCACAGACCGGTGCACAATACCCAGTTGAGGCTAACCACACAGAGTAGAGCGGAAGATGACTCTCGTGTCTTGTTTACAACACGCCTGTTAATGCATCCAGAATCACGCTTTGCTTTTTTGCAACAGTAATCACCTATTGACCATATTAGCTTGTTGGTCCAACTATGACCCCTAGAGCTCTTTCTGGCATACTCTTCCTAGACATCCTCTCCCATTCTGTATGTGTGAAACTGATTGTTCCTTCCTACGTGGAGCACTTTGCATTGTCTTTTTAAACTTCAATCCGGTTACCCTTAGATCATTTCTCCAATTGGTCCAGATCTTTGAATTATCGACCCTGTCCTCCAAAGCAGTTGCAATCCCATACCCAGATTTGGTATCTATCTGCAGACTTAATAAAGCGTACTTTCTATGCAACATCTAAGTCGTTCGATGAAGATTATTGAACAGGCCGGTCACCAAACAGACCCTGTGGAACACACCAAGCTTGTTATAATCCTTTCCCAGCAGGATTGGGAACATTAATAAACTCTCTCTGAGTTCAAGTTATCCCAGCCGGTTATGCACTCACCACACACTTATAGTGCCTCATCTTAAATTGTAATTTGCCCCTAGTTTAAATCGATAAGAATCATGCAGACCTTGTATCAACATAAAGAGAAACGTGGAGAGTTTGAAGCTGTGATGACACTGGGACTCAGAGTCTGTAACTGGTTTGCTTGAATACTGTGTTGGTGCCTTCAGTGTCCCCTAGGCAGTGCCTAAGTATCTTTCTAGTGGTGGGAATGGGATAAGGGTGTGTGATAATTGCTGCAGAGCAAGGGCAAGTGCAACACCGACCTACAATGGCTGGCACTACTGTCTCCTAAAGCAACTGAATGGCCTGGCCTAGGCCCTCTTCTTGCAAAGTGCCAACTGATCTTGAGACGGTTGAGACCGACCAGAGTATAGGGTACATGTATGACCTCACCGGCCCGGAAAGGAGACTCGAACAGAGAGCAGGGGCACGGAGGGGGTTGGGTTGTCAGATCACTGGAGCTGCTGGCGACCATAGGTAATAACGTGCAGACCTAGGGGTCTGGCTCACTCCACACAGCCCAGACAAATGGACCGTGTCACCCGAGGGGTCAGGTTCGCTGCTATCTACAAGTCTGTTTTGACCCTTGTTCCTGTCATCGAATAAACCTCTGTTTTACTGGCTAAAAGAGACACATCTGACTGCAAATGTCTAGGTGGAAGCAAGGGAACAACGCTGTGGCTTTCCCCCAGAACCCTCTGCCTGGGTGAGGCTCCCGCTGAGGTAAAGCAAGCGTAGGTGTGCGAAGCACGAATCGGCAGTATGTCTGTCCACAAACAGGAAGAGACCCAGGAACGGTCGGAAGACGTGTTGAGCTTCTTCCTGAACAACTCTGCTCCAAGGAGAGGAGGCTCCCCAAAGTCCTGACTGGCTTAAGTGGGGACAAGTTTCCAGAGCATCGCCCGGGGACTCGCGCGTGACAGGAGGTCCACTCTGATATCCCACCTGATGCACAGCACACCAGAATCACTAGGCAAGTGCTAGGGAGAGGTCCAGGAGTGAAGCAGGTGCCTGGGGGTAGGGGCACATTGCTTTCAGTCCTGGGCTCTGGGATGGACTAGGCTGGGTGGTGGGCCCTGTCGGATCCAGTCTATCCTTCGCAGCCTGCTGTTCTCACTGGGGGTCCCTCCCCGCTGCCCACAGCCCAGAGAACGCACAGTCGAGACTATGCCAGATCGATCCTTTATATTTCACTCACGGGTCTACACTCTAATGGCACAAAGTGCATTGGTCCGTTGGCTCCCCAACTCTCCCTCTCCCAAGGGTTTGGCAACACTTTCTGGAGGTGCCCTACCTTCCAACGAACTTACCGGCTCATTCATTAAACCATCATTCATTCAACACGCGTCATTGATCAACATTAAGGGGTACTGTGAGATAAGATTCCTATTCACTCTATGCGAGGATGAAATCATGTTTTCTATTATTATTTAATTGAACTATTATGGGGCAACTGATTTCAACATATTATCCTATTGTGTCAATACAATGTCATGTAAAGTTATACAAAGAGATGAATAATGCAGAAGATTTTAACTAGGCGCGAACTGCACTGATTGATTGCCTTGTGTGCAGTATATAGTGACCCCTTGATTGCTGTAGTTGCAGTAAATTATGTGACCCCTGGTCTTTGAATGAAGGTAGTATCCGGGGGGGGGGTGCAGCGGCAAGTCGGGGGCGAAGCAGGTGGCAAGTGGCAGGTGGACAAAGATGGCAAGCAGTGAAGGCCAGCAAGGGGGTTCTGGGCAGGCATAGAGGTTGGCTGGCAGGGAGGGAGAAAGTGAAAGGAGGTGAGTTGTGGGTGGGGGTGACCTAGGAGGGAACGCAGCAAGTCAGTGGAGGACTAGGCGTGAAGAGGGATGTGATGGTGGAAGTCGGAGTGGGGAGGAGTAGGGTACCTATTTTTACTGAGCTCCTGAATCTGGCCACGACTGCCTAGTATGTTTTGCCCCCTTTATTTCGGGTATTTTTCCAGTCTCGTCCTGTAGGACAGCTCTATCGCTTTGCTGCATGGTTCAGATAGCAGCCGACGTTTAAGTCTGTAATCTGCAAAAGAAACAGGAGGTAACCTTTGTTGCGCACTTAGAGTAACACATTTCATTGCAACATAATCTGTCTTTCATGAGGCATACGCCCACCTCTTTTGCATGCATAGAATAGACATATTTACTCTTATTGCCCTATGTGTGCTGTTCTCCCCCCGCCCCCAAACGCTTCTCTGTTGAGGCCCACAGCTGGTTTCGATCTTCCAGAAGATAAATAGCGGGCAAGGGGGGGGGCAGGTGGCGCTGAGGAAGAGAGTCTGTTTCTGCAAGGCGGGTGGCGCTGGGAGGGCGGGGGCAGTGTTAATCAGCAGGGCCGGGCGTGCTAGGGGAATGAGGGGGCATAATAATAAAAATAAGGCCTAAACATCAGGAAGCTTTTAGAGTGAGTTTGTAAAATTATCTTTAAGCAGCTTTGAAGAGAATTAAGGTTACACATGCTTGGTCAATTAAAGCATAATGAACCATTATATTAATTTATTACTTTACTAAGGTACCAAGAGGCCCCAGCAAACAAAAAGCTTTGTGCCTGGGTTGCCTGTAAAACTAATTGAAATGGTCTGTAAATGAAGTCTCAACACTGGAAAAAGAAACAAAACAAATAAATGTTCCAGTAAGCTCGATTTTAGGGCCTACAGGCAAGACCGAGGGTTCGTGGTAAGCGCCCGCCCCGCGCGCGCCCCCCGCCGCGCCATTACTTCAGGGGTTCACACATAACATTTTGACTCGGGGTCTTGTTCCTGAAATGTCATTGGAAGAAAAAGACAGATGGACTGGCCTGCAAGGCTTTCTCAACTAGTTAATAGTAACAATGTTTCAAGTTATTTTCTTTTGTTTACTACATCCCTCTAAAGGTAACAGAAATAGATTTACCATCTATTCTGATTGTTGGGTTTTCTCTTAACCACTGTCCAAATTACACAACCTTAAATAGTTCTGTCCTATGATGAACTTACAGGAATATTTGCCCCTATCTTGAGCTTATTATGCTTACATTTATTATCTTTATTACATGTATTATTTATTTATTATGCAATATATTTTCAATAGGAGTTTTTTTTAACAAAAGGTGTAGAAGTTAGGTTGCAACAGGGCTAGTTAGGTAAGATAGATATGGCCTTTGAGTGGTGCATGGGATCGGCAAGTGAGAATGGGTTGCTCCTCGCTTTCCCTCCTAGGGAAGAGGAGAGAAATGAGGTCCTGCTTTCAGGATTAAGAAGTCATGTTAAATTAGACTTTTCCATTGCTTTTGACACAGAAACATTGAAGAATTTGTTGGTCAGATACTGGCAGCTTATCTCGCTGTTGTAAAATGCGTAGAGTATTACAGTGGCCAGAGATCAGTATATGATTACATGGCATGCAAAAATTATCTGGGGATATCAAGATGAGTTCAAGATACTTGCTTTTTATTCTTTCATTATATTTTCCCATGTAATCTTTTTAAATGATTTTTTTTTTCTTTTTAACAACAAAAAGATGTTGAAGGGCAGGATAGCTGTTATGACAGTCCACCTTTGGGACTCTGGTTATTGGTTAATTATATTTTGTAATTGTCTGTTTACCAATTGTTAACATATTTCTGACTTACCAGATCCCTTCATTGGGGCCAGTAAGATCATGCAAAGTGTACTTAGGCACATTAAACTAGAACTGTCCAAGCACAATAGACATCACTGGTCCAATATCCAAATCTGAAGTCTGCATGATCTAAACTAATCTGGCTGCTGAGACCATGGCTGAACCGACATGGCTTGATTCCAGTCATGAATTGCCAAACTAAAAGTTGTCCTGCACTCACTACATTCACTTTCCTGTACTCTCAGTATTTACTAGAAAGGAAATCCAAAAAGAATCCAGGGCTGTCCCAGTGAAGAGGGGTGGGGAAATCCTTTGCCTCTGTTTCTGAAATGGCCAAGATGAAATGTGTCCACACAACCTGAAGCCTTCTATGTTTAGAGTGGTTCAGGGATTTCCCTACACACACCCCCTACACCCCACCAACATTTCCCCAAACACCCTCCACCCAGTTTTGTGAATTAATTATGTGCAATGTTGCCAATTTAGTGATTGTTTGGAAATTGAATTGAAATTGAAACATTAATACATACTTTAAAGCATATAAAGTGTATGATAAAAATACATGTATCTGAAAAAGTATAATAGATTTGAAAAGTATGAACATAGACTAGCTTCCTATATACATCTTTTGTTTTTATGACGATGCCAGTGCATTCATTTCGGTGACGTTGGCAAGTTATGATTTGTAAGCAAAGTCTAAATGAGCTCTCCCTGACAGCAAGTGATGAGCTGGGGACTGGGGGAAAGGCTTCAGGACCAGATTTTATTTTTACATTCACACCTAATCTACCTAGGTATCCAGCAAACAGATCTGTGTTGCCCAAGTGATAGATTTTGGCTGGGGTTGGGTTACAAATCACTTGAATGCTGGGGGGTGAGGGAGGTGGGAATGAAATGTTGTTCTTATTTACAAGTAAAAGGCAATAGAACTGTAATTAGCCTGTGCTGATTGAGAGCATCAAGAGAGAGGGTGGGGACAGGTGTTTTGCTTGATGGTCTGCCTGAGTCACAGGTACTATTTGACCTGCCTCCTTTCACTGTTTAAAGACAGAGCTGATTACGCTCCATAGATAGTCTTTTGTTTTGTTAAGTGACCACTGAAATCACTGATAATCAGGTCTAAGTGGCAGGCCGCTGAGAGGGGGGCAAGTGGGCCAATTTGCCCCAGGCCCACAGGGGCCTCCTATAGTATTGCAACTTTTTTTATGGAAGGGGCCCCAAAAACTGCTTTGCCCCAGGCCCCCTGAATCCTCTTGGGTGGCCCCTGACCCCTTCCAATAAGCAATATCACTTTGTTCAGACATTCCTTCAGGAGCTTCGTTCAGTGAAGACCGAAACAAAGAAGTCATTAAGCATCTCTGCAAATTTCCAAGCTTCCGGTTACGTTCTCCCTTCTCACTGAGCAGTGGGCCTTACCCTGTCCTTGGTCTCCTCTTGTTCTAATGTATTGATAAAAAAGTCTTTTGTTTTCCATTTATTCCCATAGCTAGTTGTTTGTTTCATTTGAACCTCATTTGTGCTTTGCCTTTCTAATCTTGCCCCTGCATTCCTGTGTTTGTTTGCCTATATTCATCCTTTGTAATCTGACCTAGTTTCCATTTTTTTATATGACTCCTTTTTAATTTTGTAGGTCATGCAAGATCTCGTGGTTAAGCCAAGGTGGTCTTTTGACCACATTTTCTATCTTTCCTACCCATCGGACATAGCTTGCTTTGGGGCCCTTAATAGTTGTCCCTTGAAAAAACTGCCAACTCTCCTCAGTTGTTTTTTCCCCTCAGTCTTGATTCCATGGGGACCTTACCTATCAGCTGTCTGAGCTTACCAAATCCGCCTTCCTGAAATCCATGGTCTCTATTTTGCTGTACTCCCTCTCTACCCTTCCTAGAATGCAAACTCTATGATTTCATGATCACTTTCACCCAAGCTTCCTTCTACTTTCAAATTCTCAACAAGTTCTCCCTATTTGTTAAAATCAAGTCTAGAACAGCTTCCCCCCCCGCCAGTAGCTTTTTCAACCTTCTGAAATAAAAAGTTGTCTGCAATGCAGTCCAGGAACTTATTGGATAGTCTGTGCAGCGCATGTTATTTTCCCAACATATATCTGGATAGTTGAAGTCCCCCATCACCACCAAATCTTGGGCTTTGGATGATTTGGTTAGTTGTTTAAAAGAAGCCTCATCCACCTCTTCCACCTGGTTAGGTGGCCTGTAGTAGACTCCTAGCACGACATCACCCTTGTTTTTTACCCCTTTTATCCTAACCTAGGGACTTTCAACACTTCCGTCTCCTATGTCCATCTCCACCTCAGTCCAAGTGTGTATATTTTTAATATATAAGGCAACACCTCCTCCCTTTTTCCCCTGTCTATCCTTCCTGAGGAAGCTGTACCCATCCATACCCACAGTCCAATCATGTATATTGTCCCACCAAGTTTCAGCGATGCCAACAATGTCAGAGTTGTATTTATTTATTAGCACTTCCAGTTCTTCCTGCTTATTACCCATACTTCTCGCATTTGTATATAGGCATCTAAGATTGATGTTGCCTCCCGGTTTTGCCCTGACCCTCCTTTCTCTCTGCCATTATAGTCCATACTCCCTTCTATGTCCAACCCATCTTCCAGGTCTCCATGTTCCCCACTTACCTGTGGGCTTTGCTCACCTGTCCTCGTCAAACCTAGTTTAAAGCCCTCCTCACTAGGTTAGCCAGTCTGTGTGCAAACCTAGTGAGGAGGGCTTTAAACTAGGTTCGACGGGGACAGGTGAGCTTCTTGCCCCTGTGAGAAGGGTGCAGCAGAACCTGTTGAAAGGATCACATATAACATCCTGCCTATATTTCTGTATCTGTCATAGGGCATTCCTGCCCTGTGGCACCTCCTGCTGAATTCTTGTGGCACTACAGGTACTTTCTGCCTCAGTTTCCCTTCTCAGGAAGCCAATAACTTCAGGCACTGTTGATACTTGACTCAATAATACCCTTCTTAGATCTTGTTTATTACAAAATCTCATGCAAAAAGAGCAACGACAACATGTTCCAAATAAACTAAAAGTTCTTCTGGCTTTCAACATTCCTCTGATGCCTGCTGTCCTAGCTCCATTCCCAGTCCCCTCAGGGTTCTCTGTGTCTTCTCTTTATGGCAGGAATCCTGGCTCTCCTCCTCGAGCTGGGCCACAATTCATTTCCCTCAACTGGCCCTTACTGACTCCTCAGGCTCAGAGGGTTTAGCAAGCTTCTAGTGGTCTCTGATCCCTGCTAAATCAGGGCCTGATAGGAGCCTTCTTACTCCCTTCTCTGTCTGCAGGCATCTACCCTGCTATGAGGGAGGACTTGTTGGAGAGTGTAGGGGACAATTTCCTGGTCCAAGTGCTGGAGGAACCAACTAGGGACAGAGCTCTTCTTGACCTGCTGCTTACAAACAGAGAAGAATTAGTAGGGGAAGCAAAGTGGATGGGAACCTGGGAGGCAGTGACCATGAGATGGTCGAGTTCAGGATCTCGACACAAGGAAAAAAGAGAGCAGCAGAATATGGACCCTGGACTTCAGAAAAGCAGACTTTGACTCCCTTAGGGGATCCTGCCCATCAGTTCCCTAGGAAAATAACATGAGGGGGAAAGGAGTCCAGGAGAGCTGGCTGTATTTTAAAGAATCCTTATTGAGGTTGCAGGAAAAAAACATCCCGATGTGCAGAAAGAATAGTAAATATGACATGCAACCAGCTTGGCTTAACAGTGAAATCCTTGCTGATCTTAAACGCAAAAAGAAGCTTACAAGAAGTGGAAGGTTGAACAAATGACCAAAGAGGAGTATAAAAATATTGCTCAGGCATGCAGGAGTGAAATCAGGAAGGCCAAATCACACTTGGAGTTGCAGCTAGCAAGGGATGTGAAGAGTAACAAGAAGGGTTTCTTCAGGTATGTTAGCAACAAGAAGGTTAGGGAAAGTATGGGACCCTTACTGAATGAGGGAGGCAACTTAGTGACAGAGAATGTGGAAAAAGCTAATGTACTCAATGATTTTTTTTATTTTTTTTTTATTTTTTTTTTTTTTGGCCTCTGTCTTCACAAACAAGGTCTGCTCCCAGACTGCTGCACTGGGCAGCACAGTATGAGGAGGAGGTGACCAGCCCTCTGTGGAGAAAGAAGTGGTTCGGGGCTATTTAGAAAAACTGGACGAGCACAAGTCCATGGGGCCGGATGCGCTGCATCTCAGGGTGCTAAAGGAGTTGGCGGATGTGATTGCAGAGCCACTGGCCGTTATCTTTGAAAACTCATGGTGAACGGGGGAGGTCCTGGATGATTAGAAAAAGGCTAATGTAGTGCCCGTCTTTAAAAAAGGGAAGAAGGAGGATCCAGGGAACTACAGGCCAGTCCCTCACCTCAGTCCCTGGAAAAATCATGGAGCAGGTCCTCAAGGAATCCATTTTGAAGCACTCAGAGGAGAGGAAAGTGATCAGGAACAGTCAGCACAGATTCACCAAGGGCAAGTCATGCCTAACTAACCTAATTGCCTTCTGTGAGGAGATAACTGGCTCTGTGGATGAGGGGAAAGCAGTGGATGTGTTATTCCTTGACTTTAGCAATGCTTTTGACACGTCTCCCACAGTATTCTTGCCAGCAAGTTAAAGAAGTATGGGCTGGATGAATGGACTATAAGGTGAATAGAAAGTCTGGCAGATCGTCGGACTCAACGGGTTTAGTGATCAACGGCTCCAGTCTAGTTGGCAGCCGGTTTCAAGTGGAGTGCCCCAAAGGTACAGTCCTGGGGCCAGTTTGTTCAATATCTTCATTAATGATCTTGGACGATGGTGTGGACTGCACTCTCAGCAAGTTTGCTGATGACACTAAACTTGGAGGAGTGGTAAATACGCTGGAGGGTAGGGATAGGATACAGAGGGACCTAGACAAATTAGAGGACTGGGCCAAGAGAAACCTGATGAGTTCAACAAGGACAAGTGCAGAGTCCTGCACTTTAGGACGGAAGAATCCCATTCGCTGTTACAGACTAGGGACCGAGTGGCTGGCAAGCAGGTCTGCAGAAAAGGACCTAGAGTTACCTGGACGAGAAGCTGGATATGAGTCAAAGTATGCCTTGTTGCCAAGAAGGTAACGGCATTTTGGGCTGTACAAGTTAGGGGCATTGCCAGCAGATCGAGAGACGTGATCATTCCTCTATTTGACATTGGTGAGGCCTCATCTGGAGTACTGTGTCCAGTCTTTTGGGGCCCCCACTACAAGAAGGATGTAGAAAAATTGGAAAGAGTCCAGCGGAGGGCAACAAAAATGATTAGGGGTCTGGAGCACATGACTTTTAAGGAGAGGTTGAGGGAACTGGGATTGTTTAGTCTGCAGAAGAGAAGAATGAGGGGGGATTTGATAGCTGCTTTCAACTACCTGAAAGGGGGTTCCAAAGAGGATGGATCTAGACTGTTCTCAGTGGTAGCAGATGACAGAACAAGGAGTAATGGTCTCAAGTTGCAGTGGGGGAAGCTTAGGTTGGATAGTAGGAAACACTATTTCACTAGGAGGGTGGTGAAGCACTGGAATGGGTTCCCTAGGGAGGTGATGGAATCCCCTTCCTTAGAGGTATTTAAGGTCAGGCTTGACAAAGTCCTAGCTGGGATGATTTAGTTGGGGGTTGGTCCTGCTTTGAGCAGGGGGTTGGACTAGATACCTCCTGAGGTCACTTCCAACCCGGATATTCTATGAGACCAGGATTTATGCTGGTCCTGTTCTCCCATCTCATCCCCAATTGGTTGGGGGAGAGGGGACTCTTGGTCTGCACTTTCAGCAAGATTTCTGGCTCTGGGCCTTTAAAGAAACAGTACCAGGGTTTCCACCCCAACCCTAGCTACTCTTGGGACTGCTTTTTTTCCTACTAATATTTCCCAGGTCTTTGTATCTATAATCTTATCTCTCAACAAAAGAGCCTTGCAAAGTGGCAGGGTGGACTGACTTGTAGACAGTACTTCCCATGTTTAATTTGTAATGAAAGAAGTGCCAGGGCTCTAGAAATTAGGTGCTGGGGCTCAAGCTATTTTTATACATCCATAACTGATGCAGCAGGCCCAGAGGTGCCGGGGCTCGGAACTGCCAGGCCTGGAGGTGCCGGGGCTCAGAACTGGCACAAATTAAGCACCAAGTACTTCCCTAAAGGGGTAGGCTACCCCTCACCCTGTCATTCCAGGCATTTATACTGTGATGTCAAAGCACTGGTTTATTATCCCAAGATATCAATAACCACAACTTGGCAGACTACGTTTCAGGTTTGGAATGGAGCATTTGAGGAGCAGCAAAGAGTTTTGCATATAAAAACTGAGTTATAAACTATTAAATTGTAGCATAAGTTCTCTGTGATGAGCCCAATATGTTTCAGGTTTAATCTATGTACAGAGAATGGGCTGTGTAATTGGCTAATCCCCCCTCTTCTGCCCTCCCAAAAAAAAAAAACCTCTTGACATGTGAAGGAAGGGTTAATTTCTGTCCCATAGTCTACAGTATCCTCCACTCTGTGTTTGCTTCACAGAAATATGTCTGTCATGAATACGTGTCAATAATGACTAAACTTTTCTCAGAGATGCTGAGAGGGAAGAATTGACATGTTCCAGTAAACAAGGTGGGAGATGAGCTAATGATAGCTGGTGCATCTAAAGGGGTAGGATACTTAGACTGCCCTCTGTGTGCACAGGGAATGTATCGTTCAGGAGGCTTTGTGCCAGTGGCAAGGTAGCTGGGCACGGGAGCACCTCTGTGCCCCCACACGATAGTCACTGCATACATCACTTTCACAAAGCATATAACAGGTCTTGTGCTGATTTGTTCCGTTATCAGGTGTAGCAGTAGGTGGTAGTGAAGGATGTACCATTGTGAAGGCTGGGTTCCAGCCCCTCCTTCTCAGCTGCCCGTAATCGGCGCATGTTTGTGCACCATACACCACACCACACTTCCAGTCCGTTTCCAAGTGAAGTTCAAGGTATTGTTCTAAAAAGCCTTTCATGATCTGGCTCCTGTGTATCCTAGAGACAGGGGCCAGATCCACAGCCCTGTACAAATCAGTCTAGCTGCTTTAAAGTCGATGAGGGTATGGTGATTTATACCAACCGAGGGTCTGCTCCTGGAGGCCCAGTGCAGCTGCAGGGAGGGACTCTAAGGGCTTGTCTACACAAACATGCTGCTGTAGCCCTCAGTGTAGGCTCTCCCTAAGCCAGCGGGATTGCTTCTCCCATGGGAGTAGGTACTGCAACTCTCCAAGAGGAGGTAGCTTAGTCGACAGGAGAAGCCCTCCTGTTGCCATGGTGCTGTCAACATCAGGGATTAGGTTGCTATAACTACATTTCTCGGGTGTGGATTTTCCATATCGCTGAGAGCCCTAGTTAGACCGCCATAAGTTTGTACCGTAGACCAAGCCTTAGCCACTTTTCCATTCTTCCTCACCTGTTTTATTAGAATGGAAAACCCTGCAAATTGTGCAGCTGATCTATCATCTGACCCTCTCCCACGTCTTCCCTCTGCTTGTGTGCAAAAACCAACTTGTGTCTTGGGCCATGTCTACACTGCCACTTATGTCAGCAAAATGTACGTCTCTCGGGGTGTGAAGAAACAACCCCCAAGCAACATACATTTCATCGGCGTAAAGGGTAGTGTGGGCAATGCTATGTCAGCGGGAGAGCTTCTCACGCTGACATCGCTACAGCTGCTTGTTGAGCTGGTCTTATGATGTTGGCTGGAGCACTTTCTCCCATTCACATAGAGCGGCTATACGAGCAATCTTACAGTAGCACAACCGCATCAGTAGCGCTAGTGTAGACAAGGCCTGAGTTTAAACGTAAACTCTTTGGGATGGGGATTGTCATTTAGTGTGGTTATAGCACAAGGAGACACCACTAGGAGTGAAGTTTCTAAGCATTGCTTTAATACAATCATATCAAAATGGTTGTGCTGCATGTGGGAATTTCGCAGTCCCCACTCACCACCACAGACAGTAACAGCTATAACTGGGCTTATGATAGGTGTGATAAACTCCACACAGTTCACATTTAGATGCAATAGTGTTATGCTGACTCATGTTGTCTGTGCAGAGGATACCACATGTATCCATGCTTCAGTTGGCTCTTTTTAAAAAATGTGTGTTCTTATTTTGGGGGGTGAGGAGGGAATCGGGAGAACAAAAAACAAAGATAAATGAACAAAAAATGGGAAGGCAGGGAGGGGAAAGGAGAGCTACATCTGTTTCTGTTTGCTAGGAATTAATCAAAGGTTTTTAAAAAAATTAGACCAGATCTATTCAAATATGTCTGTGATCCTTCTTCTCTGAAATGTGACCTGCTCTTTAGCTGTCAGGTCAGCCATGTCAGTGAGCCAAGCTTCTATCCCTGCAGGCAGTCTGCTCTTCTATCTAAGCTATCTGGGAGCGTGTCTACACAGCCCTGCAGTTCAGACTACAAGGGTGTGAATTGCAGCACACACCCAAAGAGCTACTCTAATTCTCCCACGGTTCCTAGTTCATAGACCTATGGAATGCATTAACACGAACTAGGTACCTTCTACCTCACACCCGTATCATCCATACGAAGGAGTAAGAGTAGCGCTTCGGTGCACGCTGCAGTTCACACCCCCATAGTTCTAGCTGCAGGGCTGTGTAGACGAGTCACGTGGCCAGCAAACCAAGCTTTTCATGAATTGGAGAGTTTCCAAACTGGTTTGGATGTATGCCAAACCACAGCACTGGCAAGTAGCTTTTAAGGAAGTATCTCTTATCACATTCATCCTTCTACCTACTTCTAGCCAAAAGGATTATATCCAGGAACAGTCCCACAACATGAGCCAGTGAGGCACCAAGAGACCACATCTGCAGCAGCAGTCTTTTTTTGGCAATGCCCATGCACCGTAACCTGTCCAGGAATCAGTATGAATGAAATATAATTTCTGTGGGATTACCTTACTTATAGGTTAAAAACTCTCTATTGATGTTTTGCAAGGCACTTTCCCATTAAATAGGGTTTGAGGTTCTATACAAATTCTTATTCCGGGCTTGGTACAGGCAGTCCTAAATTAGGGAAGGCCTTTGGGGCTGGGAAGTCATAATAGGCCACAGCTCTCTCCGTATCGTCAACAGTTCTGCTCAACTGGCTCTTGATTCCCAAGACGGTGTGTTAGCCATAAGACTGTCCTTCCTCTCCATCTTTTCCATGACTAGAGGGGTGGGAGAGGGGTTAGAGCATTACTGATGAATAGTTCTGGGAGCATCAAGGGGGTGAATGTGACTTTCAAAATCTATTTAACAGTCTCTTCTCTTTCCTGAAGGCGACACCTGGAAGGGGCAAGAAGGATCACATGCCCCTCCCTAGATGCCTGGGGGGCACATTCAGCAGGGAACCACAGGGGCAAAAGGAACAGAATGTGGGGCCTCCAGGAACCCCCACGCTGGCAGTTCCTCTGACGTAGCTGTACTGCCCCCTTCCCTTCCATGCAGCTGCATCTCCTGGGGTCTGTACAGTCCTGCCAGAGGACAGGGCTAGGGGCAGTACCGGCACAGCCATGCCGGAAGAGCTGCCGGCATGCGTCCGCCTGGTAGCCCCACCTTCTGCTCCTTTTCCTGCTGCAGTCCCTGGGAGACCCCTGTGGCAGCTCCTCCGGCGCAGCGGTACCAGTACCGCCCCCAACCCTGTCCTCAAGCGAGGTTGTACAGACCTCAGGAGATGCAACTGTGACGAAGTGGGAATGTTCATAATGTTTTCACAGAATAATGTGTGGGTGCCTCAGTTTCCCTTATGCATTTCTCAAGTATCTAGGTGGTGGGATAAGGGTGTGTGATTGTTGCAGAGCCCCAGAGGGCCGGTGTGATGGTGTCTGCATAGAGAATGGCCGACACCCTGTCTCCTGGCAACTGATGGCCTGGGCCCCTTCCCTGCAAAGGTCCCAACTGAAGCTGTTGGAGAACAAAGGGATCAGGTGACCTTCTGGCCCGGGAGAGAGACAAAGGGAGAGGAGGGACTGGAGAGTTTCAGTTTGGAGCTGGCTGGGGAACCGGAAGGAGCCCCAGGGCTGGGGTTTAAGCTCCCTGCCTCCCAAGTATCAGAGAGGTAGCCGTGTTAGTCTGGATCTGTAAAAGCAGCAGAGAATCCTGTGGCACCTTATAGACTAACAGACGTTTTGGAGCGTGAGCTTTCGTGGGTGAATACCCACTTCGTCAGACGCAGTGGGTATTCACCCACGAAAGCTCATGCTCCAAAACGTCTGTTAGTCTATAAGGTGCCACAGGATTCTCTGCTGCCTCCCAAGGTGAACCTGAATGAGGGGCTCCTGTTGTCTGTACCTACAAGCTCTGGTTTGGACTGTGTTCCTGTTGTCTAATAAATCTTCTGTTTTACTGGTTGGCTGAGAGTCGTGGTCAGTCGCAGGAAGTGGGGGGTCCAGGGCCCTGACTCCCCCAAACTCCGTGGCAGAAACTGCATGGAACGGCTAGGGGCAGGACAGCCACACTGGAGGAGCTGCTGGCCGCCCTCCTCCCAGGAGGAGCTGGGGCCGCCCTCCTTTCGCCTGAAATCCATATCCAATGCAACGGCAGGACAGAGTCCTCCCCACCTCCCCAAGTAACGTGGGATGGGGAGGGGCTGGGGAGAGCACGGGGCCCAGGCTGGGGATGACACAGGGAGGAGTCATGGGAGGGGGTCCTATGGGGAGGTCATGTGCCTCCCATTAGCTGGTGCCCCCCCTTTGGGTCCCTCTCGTGAGTTGCCCAATCCCAGCATTTGCCCTCACACAAGGTGGCATTATTTAGCAACACAAACTCAGCAATACGAAAAAATGCTTCTCCTAACTGGGAAGTACTTTTAAACACTGAAGACCTTTCCCATCCTTGCTCCATAAAATCCACAGAAAGATAAACCTCAGTCCATAAACTCTCAAGACTCATAGTAACGTAGGGCTGGAGGGAACCTCAAGAGCTCGTCTAGTCCATCCTGCTGCGCTGAGGCAGGATTAAGTATACCTAGAGCAGGGGTGCTCAGCTTCATTGCAGCACGACCCCCTTCTGACAACAAAAATTACTACATGACCTCAGGAGCAGGGACTGAAGCCTGAGCCCTTCTGAGCCTGCTGGCCCAGGCGGAGAGCCAAAGCCTGTGCCCCGCTACCCTGGGCAGGGGAGCTAAAGCCTGAGGGCTGCAGTCCCAGGCAGGGACCCTGTAACCACCTCTGGGGCTTTGGCCCAAGGCGATGGGACTCAGGCTTCAACCCTGAACCCCAGCAAGTCTAAGCCAACCTGGTGACTCCATTCCAATAGCGTCGTGACCCACAGTTTGAGAACTGCTGACCTAGACCATCCCTAGCTACAAGCATGGCCATGTGTACTCTACTGCAGCAAATGAGACTAAACTCTCTACCTGGCCCCCCGGTTTCTCTTGTGCTCTGGTGCAGGAGGCTGGAAATTCTGTGGCAGCTTCATATAAACTAAAAAAATGGAGGATTTTACTGTATTAATTATGAAAATCGATAATACAATCAACCCAGCGTCCCCTATGTATATTGACTTTGTATGCAATTTGTTTTATGTTGTCCCTCACTTCCCACCCCAGTCTCAGTCGTCAATGTACCACAGATCTTTATTGCGATTGATTTTAAGGGCAGTGTGGGAGTTGTTGCGGGGAAGTTGGAAGTGTTGGCAGCTGCGTAGGGGCCCATTATGGCTTTTGGCGCATGTGGTAGAACGAAAGGCAGCTTGGGATTGCTGAAGAAGCACATTAGCTGAAGGTTTCTGCCAAAGTGACCAGCAGTGAAATATTAACAATGGTGACATATTTAAATTGTCATCTTTGGATTTTAGAGTTAACATCCCATTGAACTGGGCAGCTCACACTTCTCTGAGCTACTGTTTCAGGCACTCTGCTGATTCAGGAAAGCAACTATGTATGACTTATAATTTTGGTTCATTTGTAAGGCTTTCCTTGAAACCATAAGGGCTAGAATATGACTTATTTTAAGTGAAAACTCAGATTATGGGGCGAAGTCCTGGAGCAAGGGATGGCTTGTGCAGCAAACTCCATGACTGCCAACACGTACAGCTCTGGCTATAAGGAGCCAAATTCAGATGTGCAGTGAGAATGGTGAAGTTACTCTTGCTTACACCAGGTCTAAATTTAGCCCAAGTTGTCTAAGTAGGATCCTCAGATACATTCTGCAGAGCAAATAGGGGGGAAAAAACCCTATGTTTCTGGCCTTTATCATGTGGCTTTTCATCACTGGCAATCCTAGAACAATATCTCATTTCACCTTCTCTTGGCAGCAATAATGAATCATTTGGGACCAACCAGACCCCAATCAACTGCTGCTGAACAATCATCCTCATTACAAGAAGGTGGCATCCACCCACTCTGCTTTGCCAGCTGTTTTACAGCTGCATGTTTACTAAAGGTGTGTCTACACATAAACCACTATTGTGGCACAACTGCATCACAGTAGTGCTTCAGTGAAGACACTGCCTATGCCAGTTACCTAATGTCCTAGTGTAGACCAGACTGAAGTTTCTCTACTAAAGGAGTTGTAGTGCAGCTATCTTTAGGTTTGAGGTGAACTGTCCTTTCCTTTTTTTCCTCCTGTTACCCCCTATTTTATTGATTTAGTAGCTCTATCATCATAATAATGGATCAAGCTGAAACCTGGCATGTAACATATCCCAGAGGAGGCTTTATTTTTAAGTCAAAAAACGTTTACATCTGTTAAACCCTTTTCCTGTTATGCAACTGCCAAAAAAGTCATTTCAGACCTGTTTTTTGTGCGAAGCTCTAAAGATGAAAAACCTTTTAGTTCACCCAATGACATTTGGCAGGAATTCAGTGCTGAATGTCAGCTAAACTTTTTATTAACACTAGTAGCATTGTGTGAAGAGAAATCTTGTGAAACAGCCCTTGTTTAACTTCACAGGTTGGGAGGGAATGATATGCTTAGCTGGTACCCCATTTATTTAATAATACAATCTTATATTGTTAGCACAGCCAGAGGACCTCAAAGGCCTCTTCACATGGATATACACATGAATTATTCCACCAACCACCGAAACGCTGAACCCTCCTCCAGAGTAGATCACCGCCAATACAGAATAGCCCACCCGCAACAGCTAAGCCCAGGGAGTAAAAAACACCATACACAAATGGAAGTGGCGGAAGGCAGAATGTATGTAGTTCTCTGTTGCAGTTTGACCAAAACACTGGGCTTAACACTCCAGCTCTTCAGAAAAGTGCATTGAGGGCCACTTAAAGACCATAAGTGGTCAGGACCTCAGACCTTATGTCTTATCTTAAAGATAGCACCTCCAGCAACAGCACCCTGGGCCATTAGTTCAGTGCTAAATCAGAGGGAAGGGCAGCCTCTACTGAAGCTGCAGCCATAACTAGATTTCCAGGCAAGAAGGGATCTGTAACAGGGTGTTTTGCCAGTGGGCTAGAGAGCCTGGTGCCATGCCAGCCCTGATTATACAGGACAAGCCACATTTGGGTCTAATCAGGTGGTCCCAGGGGAAAAGGCAGCAGGATGCTCCTGCAGTGAGGGAGGTGCAGCAGGTTACTGAAGCCAGGGGAAGAGCAAATAGATAGTTTTGTGTTTGTTTGAGAACTTTGTTCATTTATTAAATACCCGGAGTCTGTGACTGAAAGAGACCATGGACACTGGGGAAAGGGAAAATGGGGGCAGGGCATAGCAGAGGCACTCCTGGCCATGATGGTGTGCTCAGGTGGACACTGATTCCAGCCAGGGTCACCCCAATGCCAAATGCAGAGATTACAATAACCTCTCTGCTCCTTCTTGAGATTCCCCTGTTCATGCTTCCAAGGATCACATGAGCTCCGAGCACCCAGGCTGTGGCCAAAAGAGCTAATGTTCAGCAGACTGTCCACCAGGATCTCCAGTTCTTTGGAGTCCCTGCCTCCCACGATCCAGTCCCCCATGGCCTGTGTTCTTTGTTTCTAGGTGTATGCATTTCTGTTTAGGTACATTCAAATGCATGTTTGCTTGCACTCCGTTTATCAAATGATCCAGATGGCTCTGTGACCTGTAGCAGCTGGGTTTCGCTTTCTAGTTCTCCCATCTGGATATTTCCCAGACCAAACACTGCTCAGTTTGTGACATTGGGAGGAAGGATGGTGCTCAGGTCGCTGGCCTGAGACTCCAGAGACCCAGGTTAAACTCCCAACTCCACCATACGCTCCCTGTTCTTACTCTTTGTGCTTCAGTTCCCCATCTGTGCAATGGAGACAACAGCACTTCCCTGCCTCCCTGGGGTGCTGCAGGTAAATATGGGAGAGATGGTGAGGCGCTCGGATACAATGGATATATAAGATAGATACACAAGGAGGTCTGCCTGCCTTTGGATTACACATCTCTCCTCCAAGAGGCTGCGCAAGAGCAGCTCCTTTCATCTGGGAGAAAAACTGTTAGTATAACGGAGTGGCTTGCATGAGAGCTGACCTTTGCATTACAACTGCTTGGTAGCAAAAGATGACTCTTAGCCATTCAGGTTTGAGTCAACAGAATTTTACTCTTTCCCAGTGCAATGATCCTGAACTCCACAAACACAGGGCTTCCCTGCACTAGGGCAAATAAATCTGTTAGTCTTTAAGGTGCCACCAGACTTCTCCTTGTTTTGTTTTTGTGGATACAGACTAACACGGCTACCGCCTGATACCTGCACTAGGGCAGGAACCTTCACTTCTGGAACTGCTGTTGATCTCATAGTGGGAGTCTTTCAGGTAACGCAATATAACGCAAACATCCAGCAGCTAACCGAGAGCAGTTTGAGCCGTGTCTGACCTATGAACTCCACAGCATGGCCTATAATTGATGTAAACTACAGATCCAAGCATGTGATCCTCCATCGTGGTCTGGCCAGCCTGACCGTCACTCATACTTCCTACAGCCTGCACCTCTGTGTTACAGATGAAGGCAGCTTTACGATCCTGTTATTACACATCACGCATAGCCAATGTGTCCCCCAGTCTGATGATGTTGGGATGCTCCTTTAATAGCGGTTGTGTGTTTGTGGTGCTACAGAACATGTGTGTTACTGTATCTTGGACCGTGTTTGCTGTACAAACAACACTAGAAGCAATGGGCCAAGTCATTCTATTTTACTAGAGCTGTAATTCCTATCTTCCCATTGATATAGACGGCCCATCCAGTGCTCAGTGGCCAAGGCCAGTGTTTGCTAATGTGGGTGTATACCGTCAGGCATCCAAATCCATGTTCAGGCACCAAAATCAGTGTCCCAATTGGCAGAGGTTCAGAGCACTGGGAGTCCCGACTGGCCGGCACTGGGAGCTGTAGGTGCTCAACACCTCTGAATGTCAATGGGGGTTCTGGGGGTTTCGCACCTCTGGGAATTTGGTCTCTTAGGTGCCAAAATGCTGACTGGGATCCCTGACTCTAGGCACTCCTCTCTAGATTGTCGGGCTCAACGGGTAGTGATCAACGGCTCGATGTCTAGTTGGCAGCTGGTATCAAGTGGAGTGCCCCAGGGGTTGGTCCTGGGGCTGGTTTTGTTCAACATCTTTATCAGTGATCTGGAGGATGGGATGAATTGCACCCTCAGCAAGTTTGTGGATGACACTAAGCTGGGGGGAGAGGTAGATATGCTGGAGGGTAGGGATAGGATACAGAGGGACCTAGACAAATTGGAGGATTGTGCCAAAAGAAACCTGATGAGGTTCAACAAGGACAAGTGCAGAGTCTTGCACTTAGGACGGAAGAATCCCATGCACTGCTACAGACTAGGGACCAACTGGCTAAGCAGGAGTTCTACAGAAAACGACCTGGGGATTACAGTGGACAAGAAGCTGGTTATGGGTCAGCAGTGTGCTCTTGTTGCCAAGAAGGCTAATGGCATTTTGGGCTGCATTAGCAGGAGCGTTGCCAGCAGATCAAAGGAAGTGATTATTCCCCTCTATTCAGCACTGATGAGGCCACACCTGGAGTATTGCATCCAGTTTTGGTCCCCCCACTACAGAAGGGATGTGGACAAATTGGAGAGAGTCCAGTGAAAATGATTAGGGGGCTTGAGCACATGATTTATGAGGAGAGGCTGAGGGAACTGGGGCTATTTAGTCTGCAGAAGAGAAGGATGAGGAGGGATTTGATAGCTGCTTTCAACTACCTGAAAGGGGGGTTCCGAAGAGGATGGAGCTTGGCTGTTCTCAGTGATGGCAGATGACAGAACAAGGAGCAATGGTCTGAAGTTGCAGTGGGGGCGGTCTAGGCTGGATATTAGGAAACTGTTTCCCTAGGAGGGTGGTGAAGCAGTGGAATGGGTTACCTAGGGAGGTGGTGGAACCTCCATCCTTAGAGGTTTTTAAGGCCCAGCTTGACAAAGCCTTGGCTGGGATGATTTAGTTGGTGTTGGTCCTTCTTTGAGCAGGGGATTGGATTAGATACCTCCTGAGGTCTCTTCCAACCCTAATCTTCTATGATTTCCTAAACACATGAAAGTTAAGTTACAAACACTTTGTAACTAATACGCTGCATTCCAGTTATAATCCTGTATTTTCCTTTAAATTACATTACAGAACACCAGACAGCCAACCAAAAAAAAAATGTTTCATGTTATTTAAAATTGCTCAGACTTTCACACGAGTCATACAGTTTTGCTAATCATCGTCCTGGACCTGGCTGGGTACTTTGGGAAGTGCTTAGTTCTGATTGTTCTGATGTTTTATTGAATGCTTAGAAAATGTTTTATTTGCTCTCAGTCCTTTTTTTTTTTTTTTTAAAAGAGTAAGTAAAATAAATCCTGAGCTCTAATCTAACCACATTGTGCCACCTTGGCACAGGAAAAAAGTGAGAGAGCCCATAGATCTTCCTAGCTGAGGCTTCCCTTCCTTCCTGTCATTTATAATAAGGCTCCTTTACGTCATTCTAGCAGTGTAGGAGCCTTAAAACTTTCACAGGTTTTATGCTCTTGCAGGAATTGACTGAGAATGGGGAACAGTTGACTAACAATAGGAACATTAACAATGTTACTACGCAGGCAGGCTGCTCCATTTCTGCCTCCATACCTGGCTTGAGCATAATAAAATGCCCTACCCTTCCATGCCAGTGCGCTGCAGGTGCAAGCGAGAGGGGCAGATTCTCTCTCTCTCTCTCTCACTTGTGCCAGCGGGGGACCCCCACTCCCCATGGTGATCAACCACGCAGGACTGCATGCTCAGTGCCCTGCTTCTCCATCTCTGAGGCTGCTCCAGGCATGCTGGAACAGACACGCTGCCTGGGCTGCTGAGGAAGAGGCTTATGTCCCCCAGCAGACTTTTTGCATTTTTCTGCGCAGGGGGAGCATATGTGGGCCATATGAATTCTGCGCCCCCACAGGGGTACAGAATTCTGTCAGGAGTAAGTAGTGTTTCCATTTTGCCCAGGATTGATGTCAGCTTAACTGGCCTATAGTTACCCATGTCATCCCACTTGCTCTTTTTGAATATTGGCCCAGCATTCGCACTCTTCCAGTCTTATGGAGTTTCCCCAGTATTCCAAGTTTATTATAAATTAACATCAGAGGCCAGAGATGATCTCAGTCAACTCTTTTAGGACTCTTGCTACAAGTTTTCTAGGCCAGCTGATTGGGAAATTATTATCCCTCATAGGTGCTATTTAACATCCTCCTTAGCTGCTAATGGATTGGAAATTAGTTCATCATCCTCACACGATATGAGTACATCGTCCTGCATTTTTTCCAAGTGCAGATTGCAGTGGTCCCCAACTTAAATACTGGGGCAGAGTTTGTGAAACTTAGTCCCAACACCCTGTTCAGAAGAAGACAGAGCATTGCGAGGTGGAATCTGTGGTTCCTGTGGGCTGCAGCTCAACGCCACAGCAAATTCTGCTGGATAATGTGATCTGTCTGAGATCTTCAGCAGGATATTTCTAAGTAAGATCTTGTTTGTACAGCATCTGCACAATGGGGTCCTGACCCATGATGAGGGCACTTAGGCATTATTGCAATTCAATAATAAGTGTCCTTAAAGGTGACTATACAATAGTGGGTCTCAAACTTTTGTACTGGTGACCCTTTTCACACAGCAAGTCTCTGAGTGTGACCCCGCCCTTATAAATTAAAAACACTTTTTTATATATTTAACACCATTACAAGTGCTGGAGCACAGCGAGGTTTGGGGTGGAGGTTGACAGCTCACGACCCCCCATGTAATAACCTAACAACCCCCTGATGGGTCCCGACCCCAGTTTGAGAACCCCTGCTGTACAGGTTGAATTTGGGACCTGGTCTTCAAACTGTTTGCTGGGCCTTGAGTGAAACATGTGTTAGCAAAAACAAATATAAAAAGCAATGTTTTAAATGAGCAACCGCCTCTTCCCTCCTCCATTTCTCCAGCTTCACTGCCACGGAACCCCTGCTGCCACACCAGTCATCTGGGCAGTCCCCCAGGAGAAAGAGCGGCAGGCAAGGCCAGGGTGTCTAACGTATGAAATGAGGAGAAAACCTTGACCTTTCAGGCCTTCTTTACTCATCATAAAGCAGCAAGAATAGGGCACGAGATGTTTTTTCTCCTGTTGTGCAGAACTCTGTACTCCGCACTGGCCACGGTAACAGAAGTCCAACTAGCCTGTTAATGTTTACCAAAGTCAGCAAAAGTGGGAGACAGACAGACTGGTCCCAAGTGGATTGTTTAACTTGAGGCAGTGTGACAAGGGGACTGCAAGGCTCCTGCAGAGACAGGGGTTGCCATGCCAGCGAGCTGAAAGAGGGAGGGAATGTTTGCAGATGAAATCACCCACATGTGTTTTGGTTAGTTACTTTTAAAGGGATGAGGCTGCCACCTGTTCTAGGACACTGGTCATGTGGCAGCAGTGGGATGTGTGTGGACTGGAAGGCACATGCTTTACCATCATGGCACCCTGGGATTTCCCAGGAGACTCCCAGACCTTCATTGTCCTGCCCCTGAAAGGGACCCTGACCACACTGGGCCAGGCGGAGGGAACTGATGACATTGCCACGTTCATCAGCTTCAGCTAAATCCTGAACAGCACCTGGGACATGAGCCTTAGGCCCCTGCTGGCAGTGTTCACTCTAATTTTTTATGTCCATGTGTGGAACGAATTTTATGTGCACCAATATGGAGGTGATCTGTGGTGGGGGTGGGGCTGAGGGGTTTGGGGTGCAGCATGGGACTCAGGGCTGGGGCAGAGAGTTGAAGTGTGGGGAGAGTGAGGGCTCTTAGTGGGGGTCAGGCAGTGGGGTGGGGCCAGGGATGAGGGTTTTGGGGGTGCAGGAGGAGGCTCGGCTGGGGCAGAGGGCTGGGGCATTGGGAGGTGAGGGCTCTTGCTGGAGGTGTAGGCTCTGGGGTGGGGATGAGGGGTTTGGGGTGCAGGCTGCCCTGGGGCTGCAGCGGGGACAGAGGCTGCGCTCCCGACCTCTCTCGCCGCAGTAGCCTGAGGTGAGGCACCTCTCCCCAGCTGTGATAGCTCTGGGGCTGGGGGAGAGGGACATCTCCTTGCCTCCATGGCCCGTGATAGCCTGCTGCACCGCCAGGGAACTTAGGCTGTCACCCCCTCCTATGTGTGTCATTTTCCTTCCTTATTTCTCCTCTTGCCTCTGTTTAACAGGAACCTGGCTTAGCTGCCAAAACAACTTCCATCTTTTGCAACACTGCTGCAAGCCCTTCACCAGAAAGACAGCTAAAAGCTATCCCTTACACAGCCCACTGCTGGGCCAAGTTTGCCAGACCACAGACTGTGTGCTTGGCCTGTGTCTCTCCGGCGGTGAGGCTGCATTTTCTGTCTTTTCTCTCCACTCTCGCGTGTGTTGGTCTTGTTGTGTTTTGAAGGAAAAAGCACTGGACTCCAGCTCCACTTCAACTAACCTTTTCTACCCACTCCAGCAGAGGACAGTTAAAATTTGATGTAATATCATTTGAAAGGCTAGTCAGGCAGAGGGTTTCCCCTACACAAGCTCTCTGCAGCTAAAAGCAATAGAGATTGTGACAGACCCAGACCAGTGGGGTACAGGAGTCTGGTAGAAGGCAAATATACTGGTCACTGGATGAGTAGTTTTCTGTTCCCTGAGTGACCAGAGCAGGCGCTGCCCTAGAGCTGTGGCTCTCAAACTTTTGTACTGGTGACCCCTTCCACACAGCAAACCTCTGAGTGTGACCGCCCCCCTATAAATTAAAAACACGTTGTATATGTTTAACACCATTATAAATGCTGGAGGCAAAGCGGGGTCTGAGGCGGAGGCTGACAGCTCGCAACCCCCATTTAATAACCTCGTGACCCCCTGAGGGCTCCTGACCCCTTGTTTGAGAACCCCTGGGCTAGAGCAATCAGGAACCTGCTAGAACCAATTAAGACACCTGGAGCCAATTAAGAACTTTCAGAATCAATTCTTGGTGGGCAGGCTAATCAGGACACCTGGTTTAAAAAGGATCTCCCATCAGTTAGTGGGGAGTGAGAAGCTGCTGGAGATTGAAGAGTGCAAGTGTGATCAGGCTTCAGAAGGAGGAGGATCCTGCGGTGAGGATAAAGAAGGTGCTGGGGGAGGCCATGGGGAAGTAGCCCAGGGAGTCGTTGCTGTCACGCAGCTGATACAGGGGATGTTGTAGACAGCTGCTATCCACAAGGCCCTGGGCTGGAACCTGGTGTAGAGGGTGGGACCTGGTTTCCCTCAACTTCTGATCAAACACAGGAGGAGTTGACCTGGTCTGTGAGAAACTCCAGAAGGGAAGGTCTAATTTAGAAAGGGATCTGGCCTGTCCCCAACCCACTAGGTGGGACATGAAGACTGTGGGGATTGTTCTCCCTTTCCCCTATGCTGGCCAGTGATGAGATTAGCTGAGTCAACAGCAGGTTTGAGCCTCTAGCAGAAGTGGCCAAACTGAGGGCTGCTGTGAACCTCTGAGGTGAGCAAATCTGCCAGAAAGCGCAGGACCTGCCGAGGCAGAGGAGGAACTTTTTGTCACAGGATATTGTTAAAATAAAAGCCTTACTTAACAAGGAACATTTCAAAGACTTTGTCTTTTCTCTTCTTCCAGTCTCTAATAAAAGAGAGAGCGGGGGTGGGGGTGGGCAGAGCCTGAGCTCTGCTGCCCTGGGCTGAAGCCCTCAGGCTTGGGCTTCAACCCAGAATAGCAGGGCTCAGGCTTCAGCTTCAGCCCCGGGTCCCAGCAAGTCTGATGTTGGCCCTGGCAACCCCATTAAAGCGTTTGAGAACCCCTGATCTATAGCGAAGTAATCACTCCCTGTATTGGTGAGCTGTGCCTGGCCCCTTTCCCTGGGCTCATGCAGAACTTCGACTAACACACACAAAAAGCATAAAGTAATTCACCTGGAATGGTCTCTTGAAATAATATTAAGTGGCCTGTTAACACCTCAAGCTGGGGAGGGGGTGATGTTATAGATTATTGTAATAAAGCATAAATCTAGTGTCTGTTTGGTCTGTGACTTTTTTTTTTTTTAGCGTCTAGCAGAGTTATTAATTTAATCTCCCAGGTTTCTTTTGAGGATAAGGACTGAGAGGTCAGATATGGAGTGATCGCTTTGTGAGAAGTGTCCACCCACAGGTGACAGGATGGTTTTGTCTTTTGTCATTTTCCTATGTGGGTTCCATTGCGAGCGCAGCGATTGTCTGGCTTCACCCACAGAGGAGTTGTTGGGGCAATTAATGCACTGGATGAGGTATGCCACATTGTGATAGGCGTGTGTAGGACACATGGGTCTCGAAAGGTGTGTTGGTGGAGGGGGGGGTGTTATGTCTGCAGCTCTTGCATGTGTTCTGTCAGGGTCTGGGGCTGCTTTTGAGTCGGTGTGTCCTGGTCTGGTGTTTGAGGGCGAGAAGAGGGGCTTCAGGAAAGATTTCCTTCAGGATGTGGTCCCCATCGAGGATGGGTTGTAATTGCTTTATGATACCCGATATGGGTTCCAGCCTGGGGTGGTAGGTGACAGCTGGGGTGTATGGTCAGAGGGGAGTTATTTCTATATTGAAGCAGGTTCTCTCTGGGCATTTAGGTGGCCCATTCCATGATGCGATTAACTTCTCTGGTGGAGTGTCCTTGTTTGGTGAAGGCAGTTGTAAGTGTTATGGTGTTGGAGCCCATCTGGGCAGGTGTAGGCAGCACTTTTGTGTGAAGCCAGGAAGAGATGGCAGCGGTGTGGAGGACTGCAGTCGCTCTCTGGACCTAGTGAGGAGAGGAGGAGGAAACCCTGGGGTGGAGCAGAAGTCCTGGGACTCTGACTCTGAGGGGTGGTGGAGAAGAAAGCCAGCAGAGGTGGAGTCGGAAGAAGCTCAAGGCAACAGCAGCAAAGATTGAGATGGTGCAGACCTAGACTGCTGATTGTAGGGTCCCTGGGCTGGCATCCGGAGCAATGGGTGGGTCTGGGTTCCCATACTAGCCTCTGGGAAAGGGGCAGTATTGATTTGGAAGACAGCCTGGAATGGCACCCGGACAGGGTGCCGGTGAGATCTTGTTACCCCCAGAAGAGGAAAACGGGAGGGCCAAGCCATGAAGAGTAAGCGCTGTGACTCCTACAGAACAGGAGAGGTGGTGATGCCAGCGACCGAAGGAAGAGGGCATCAGACCAGGCAGAGCTAATCCTCAGATGCAGCCACCCAGGGCACCCAGCAGCAAGTAAACCCCTGATATACCCCATGACAAATTGTTCAGTGCTGCTACACAGGGAATGTAGGGCTGTTTCCGGGACCTTCTGAGTAACAGAGTGAGGATCTGTGCGGCAGTCCCAGGGACATCTGGTAACAGATCACATGATGCTGGGTCTGTGCCCTAGGCTGGGGTGTGGGAATAGTTAATATTCTCCATATTGTGCCTATTCCTAGAGTCTGCATGTGTTTCTCTACGCTCTGGTCTTTATCTCAGTTGCGCTGTCTGAGCTTTGGCAGAGATAAAGGTCCCACTTGTTGTGCTTTGCCAGTGCCGTGAAATCCACAGATCTAATTTCTGCTTGCTGAGTGAAAGCGGAAGTTGTCCTCCTGGCAGCAACACCTGCAGGAAACCTGGACCGGACTGGAGGGGCCAGAGCGAACCCTTTGCTAATCCCACTGTCTCCAGGAGCCCTGCCAAAGCACAAAGAGGGGAGGAACATGCAGCCAAACAGAGGCAGAGTCCAGAACACTGGAACTCCAAAAGGACTAGCAACCTCACATTGCTTCCTGACCACAGGAAACTCTCTGAGCATTCGCTGCTCTCACAAGGGCCACAAAGGTGAAAAGCAAAGATTAATCTTCTCTAGAAAACAACGGAGTGATGGGGAGAGAGGCACTGCTTTCTCCTGTGGACTACTCCTGTCGCTCGGTGACTGGCCCTACATGGCCAGGCAAACAGGTGGCTAAATTTTCACCTGTCTGTCATGGTACCAGAGTGTCATAAGTAGATAGGTAAGGTAAGGGTTAATTGGTAAGGGTTAATTTTCTTTTGCCTTGAAGGGTGAACAAAGGGAAAAACACCTGACCAGAGGACCAATCAGAGAACTGGGTTGTTTAAAAGTCAGTGGCGGGAATTTGTATACTCAGGGTCTTTGTTGTTTCCTCAGCTATGGGTAAACAAGTTTTTCTTCTAACTCCATCTTATCTCAAATCTTCTCCTAAACATCTGTGAGTACAAAAAGGAAGCAAAGTAATTCGGCTACGATGAGCTTTGTGTTGTATTTACATGTATGTTGATTTGATGGACTGGTTTAATCGGGCTATCTTTTAAATCAGACTGTTTATTCATATTTTCTTATAAGCAAGAGCCTGTATTGAGTTTCTTAATGCAAGATTATTGTTTTGTTTTTCTTTCTTTTTATATAAAGTTCTTTTGAAAACTGGTGGGAGTTTCTTTTCCTAGTGAGGCAAAGGGATAGAACTTCTGTACCAGGTAGCTGTCTCCCTCACGGGAAGACAGAGAAGGGAAAGGAAAAGCCAGGCTGTGGGTTTTTCCTATCGTCCCCAGGGTGGGAATAGGACGGGGAAAGAATCATCTCTGTTCTCTTGTGGTTGAGGTTTTTCTCTAGTTACTGCTACGAGACCAGGGAGGGGGAATCTCCTTGTGTGCTAGCTGTGATTAGCTGTGAATGCTTAGCCTCGGGGGAAGAGAATAGCTCTCTTGGTTTTGCATTCAAGGAGTGAAGTGTAGTCTCGCACCGGCTAACCCAGGGAAGTGGGGCAAGCTGGGAGAGGAGAGAGAGAGAGAGACCCAGGGGTCTGGGTCTTGGGGGTCTTCCCAAAGGAAGTTGGGGAGTCCACAGAGGGGGTCCCCCAAGAAGTATTTGGGGAATCCAGGCTGATAAGAGCCTATTCTTATCTGGTGGCAGCGAGAAAAGATCCAAGCTGGTAGTGAGCTTGGGGGAGTTTCAGGTAAGCCCCCAGATTTTGGATGCTAAAGTCCAGATCTGGGACAGGAGGCTTTACCACACAGAGCCACACCCCCGGTGTTAGGTTTTGCTCTTTGTCTGACATCAGGAGGGTCTCTCTGCACACTCTTGCTGCCACATCGGGGCTGGCTGGAGAGCTGGCTAGCGATGTTTAGCTCTCAGTGGAGTTACCTGTGAGAGGAGGACAAGCTGGTTGTCTTGAGCCCTGGGTAAGAACTGGGGTTTTCAGGTAGCTAAAAGGGCCTGCCAGCTGCACCTGACTTAACTAAAATGGAAGAGGTCACAGCTGCAGTCCTCTCTGCAGGCAGCCACTTGAACCTGGGGCCAATGTTCAGATCAAGGTGTTCTGGGGCCTGTAGCCCTTACAGACTGCCCTTCCCAGGTCAGGGGGCCCACCTTGTACAAATCAGTGGGCTGGATTGGGCCTGTGGGCTGCGCTCTGGCCATTCCTGCATTGTTTTTGGGAACTGTGTGTAGTGAATCTATCACTGATAGCCACCTGGCCACCGTCCTGTCTGATACGAGCTCATGGAAACAAGTAAAATCACCACCACAAAAGGACTGTCTGCAGGCAGGGGGCTAGCTCAGGGTGCAGGGAGGGGGTAGCTGGGGGCTGTGTGTGGGCAGGGGGCTAGCTCAGGGTGCAGGGAGGGGGTAGCTGGGGGCTGTGTGTGGGCAGGGGGTAGCTCAGGGTGCAGGGAGCGAGGAGGGGTAGCTGGGCTGTTGTGGCAGGGGGTAGCTCAGGGTTCAGCAGAGGGGGTAAGCTGGGGGCCTGTGTGTGGGCAGGGGGAGCTCAGGTGCAGGGGAGGGTGGTAGCCTAGCTGGGGCGGGGGCTGTGTGTGGGCAGGGGGTAGCTCAGGGTGCAGGGAGGGGGTAGCTGGGGGCTGTGTGTTGGCAGGGGGCTAGCTCAGGGTACAGGGAGGGGATCACTGGGGGCTGTCTGCAGGTAGGGGGGTAGCTCAGGGTGCAGGGAGGGGATAGCTAGGGGCTGCATGTGGGTGTGGGGGGTAGATGAGGGTGCAGGGAGGGGGTAACTGGGAGCTGGGTGCAGGCAGGGGGGTTGCTAGGGTGCTACCCCTTCATCCAAGCCTGGCCAGGATGCACTGCAAACCAAGACCCACCGCTCCCTGGGGCTGCTGCTGTGTATTAAAAGGAGGGCAGCTGTGATCTGTTCCATTGTACACGCCTCAGGCATGGCCCCAGGCTCATGGGAGGTGCAGCCTGTGCTCGTCCGAGTCTGCGTGTGCCTGCCTCAGCCTATCCGTCTGCACGGCAGCCCGAAGGGTGACTGCCAGGAGGGTGGGATGCCTACACCTGCTGTCCCTGCCCTAGCACAGCTTAAAATACCAGCGAGGATGCCGTGGTGCCGGCTTCCAGGCAGGCTGTCTGAGCTCGCTGGGGATCCTGGCAGGGCTGGCCTTACCATGAGGCGAACTGAGGGTGGCAGGGGGGCACAGACACTACTTCAATGCAGAGTGTAGAAAACTGTCTGCTGCTAGTGCATGTGTATTGTCTCTGCTCGAGATGGTAGAGTGCTGTGCTGGAGGAAGGAGGGCACAAGAGACAACAGGCAGGCAGGAGAAAAGGTGAGAGGCAATAACAGAAATCAGCAGGAGCTGCAGGAGAGGGGGGAGGAGGAGGAGGAGCCTCTTATGTACCTCTTGAGCACCCCCAGGAGCCTGGACTGATTCCACCAGCCAGGGCCGGCCCCATGCACCAGCTTAGCAAGCAGGTGCTTGGGGTGGCAATCCGGAGCGGGGCAGCATGTTCAGGTATTCAGCGGCAATTTGGCGGAGGGTCCCTCACTCCCGCTCAGAGGAAAGGACCTCCCGCTGAATTGCCGCAGATCGTGATCGCACCTTTTTTGTTTTTGGCTGCTTGGGGCAGCAAAACCCCTGGAGCCGGCCCTGATACCAGCTTCTCAGGGAGCTTCCTGGTTCCTGCTGCTTCCCTGAGCCCACTTGAGGAGAACAGGCAGTCAACTGAAGTAGTAGGAGCCAGTTAGGCCCTTAAGAAGCTGATATCTTCCCTCACTCAGGCCCTGCTACCAGCCTGCTTATTTGTCCCATTCAACTGAGTGTTGAGAGCCACTATAGCTGGCACAGAACAGCAGTCATGAGTGAAAGAAGAAAACACCCCTCTGGGGCAGCATTCAGAAAAAGCAAGCAAGCAAAGGAAGCTCTTCTAGCTAAGCAAGAAGGAGCTCTCCTGAGATACATAGACACAAACATTCATGGTGAGCCTTCCGTCCCCAGTGAGGATGTGAGTGGTGAGGAGATGCCTGATCTTCCAGTTAGTCAGAGTGCAGGTGACCTGGCAGCTACTGCAGCATCCATATTTCCGTCTCAAATGGATGTAGCCATGCATATTCCTGAAGAAAAGTGTAGATCAGAGAAGAGTGTGGTGGAGGCAGAAGAAACAGCAGCTGCTGAGTTTAGTTCCTTAAGTCTAGATGATCCAGGACTGTGGACCCACTCGAGCAGTAGCCTGAGGGACCTCCTTGTACTGCATGGGCCATAGCAAGTGAAAAACTACAGTCAAGCAGCATGAGAGGACTAGAACAGGAAGAAGTCAGAACTGAGACCTTTCAAAGTTTTGGCCCAAGCGAGGAGGTCTGGGGGTGTCATTTGAGCTCCCTTCCTCAGGTGCCAAAATGTTGTGGGCCAGCCCTGGACCCTGGCGACATCCCATGCATTGATTGTCCATGCAGAGGCCCAGGCCCGCACATCTGCACTGCTGTCTGAGCATCGGGAAAGTGACCCATGCTGCAGGTGGTGGTGGTGCAGCCTTAGAAACAGCCTGGTCCCCTGCACTGGAGAGCTCTGTGCCTTCCTACAGTGCTGGCGGTGCCTCAGGGAGCTGGGTGGTTCTGGCTCCACCAGCCTCACCCAACCCACCTTGTCCTTAGCAGTGCAAAATGAGCAGCAGGGATCTAAGGCTCAAGGGGGTACACTCTGCCCCCTTCCCGCAAGGGCTTCTGTCCCCCCCGGTCTGCTGTGGCCAGCGCCCTGCCTGGCAGGAATTTGTAGATTATAAAGCCAGAAGGGACCATTGTGATCAGTGGAGAGCGCCAGATTTGTGGGACGCTTCCCAAAGCCGGCGATCGCCCCTGGGTCTGGGAGTGGCACGGCTGAGCCTCCTGCTGCCTGTCACGGTGACCTCATTCTCTCCGGCGCTTGGGCTGCACAGAGATGAGGAGGCAAATCAAGGGAGCCCCAGCCGGAGCAGCTGGCGGGTATTTCTGTGGTGTTTAATTCTCAGTCCATTCTGGCTCCAAGCAGGGGATTGAGCGTGTTTGCTGAAATGAAGGGCAGTCATGTGGGGACTCGGCACAACTGGAGCAAGGGCTGCCACCACCCAGGGAGAGAAGTGCCCTCTGCCGTTTCCTTTGGCAGGGAGTGACTTGTGTAAAGAGTTGTGAGGAGTGTAGGTGCAGGGGAAGCACCGGAACCAGAGAGGCAGAGTGACCATGACCCCAGGGCAGCCCAAAGGTCAGAATAAAGCCCACTGGGTCCCAGCTTTAGATTATGGGAGGCTAAATGCCTTCTGGAATGGATCTGTGATGAGGCCTCCTGTTCCATAAGCCAGCTGGTATCTGTAGTGTGAGCACATGCATGTGTGCGTGTCTGTGTGCGCAGGCCAGCAGGCATGCGCAGGCCAGCAGGCATGTTCAGGCATGTCTATGCATCAGTGGGGATGTGTATGTGTCTCTGTATGTAACTGCACCTGCTCACGCTCCACTGCGGGATCCCGGCTGGTGAGCATTAGACTGTAACTCCCTCTCTCCTGGGTAGAATCCCACCTATCCAAAACCTCATCCTCCCAGTCTGCCCCCTCTGCTTCTCCTGGGCCCCCTCTGGCCTTGGCCTCTTCATGGCCCAGGTTTAAGACCAAATAACTGCTGATGTTTCTTCTCCCAGAGCCTCCTGTTAAAGCTGGACCTGGTTCCTACACACAGCCTGCAGTCTGTGGGGGAAAAGCTATCTTCAGGAGATGGATTCAGAAACTAGACACCTGTGTCATGCTGGGCTATGAAGAGACAGGAGCAGCTCTGTGCTGCTGCTGCTTTGCTTTCTGGATTTCAAGGTTTTGATGAACTGCAACCATTCAAACTTCTCCTTGTTCCACACTCTGCAATGTCCTGCTGCAGTCTCAGATGCCACAGTTCCTGAGGGGAGTCTGACTCTGCTGCTGTCTCCACTCAGTATTTAATAAAAAGTCACCTGTGCCGAGTGAATTATTGTCTAGTCAAGAAAAGCCTCTTGTGTAGCGGAGCTGGTGCACTGCCAAGACTTGGGCTCTGGAGACAGAGACAGGGAGGTGAGTGGGCTGAATGTGAGACACAATTGTAAACCGAGGGGAAAGCACCCACCCTAACAACACTTAGCACCTCTGTGGTAGTCCAAGCGCTTGTATAGATTCAGCGATTCCAAGGCTAGATGGGACCCTTGTGATCACCCTGTCTGACCCCTGCATAGCCCAGGCCAGAGACCTGCCCCCACTATAATTCCTGGAGCAGAGCTGGTAGAAAAACCTTCTGTCGTGCTGTAAACATTGCTAGTGAGGGAGAATCCACTGTGACCCTTAGGAAGTTGTTCCGATCATTAATTACTCTCGCTCCTAAACAGATGCACCGTCTTTCCAGTCTGAATGTGTCTAACTTCAGCTTCCAGCCATTGCTTGTGTTTTACCTTCCTCTGCTAGACTGAAGGGCCCAGTATCCAATATTTGTTCCCCGTGTAGGTATTTACAGACTGTGATCACCCCTTCTTTCTGAGACACTCAATAGATCCGAGTTCAGTCTCTTTAATCATTCTTGTGGCTCTTCGCTGAGTCAGCCTCACTTTACAGATAGGAAAACTGATGCCGGGAGAGGGAACACAGCAAAACAGAGAGGAGTAGAACTGCAGCCTCCAGGCAAGGGCACCAGAACCTTTGTAGAAGTGGGTGGGCCACCGGTGCCAGAACTGGGGGGCCATAGGGTCATGCCCCCCCACTCTTTAACATGGGCATAGTTTGGGGGCCAGGGGGTGGCATTGCCCCCCCCCCCCCCAAACTGCAGGCCTCAGGCAGGCACAGAGCAGTACTGGAGCTGATCAGAGGAGTGATGTTCTGGAACAGCCTTTCAGGGGGAGCAGTTGGGGTGAAAAACTTGTTTTAAGACTGAGCTTGATCAGTGTCTGAAGGGGGTGGTATGATGAGGTTGCCTACAATGGCCTATGGCCCATTTGTGCGAGTGCTAATGGCGGGAGGTGGGCCGCTTGCTGGGGAGGGCTCTGAGTTACTGCAGAGATCTGGCTAGTAGGTCTCACTGACATGCTCAGGGTCTAACTGGTCCCCAGATTTGGGGTTGGGAAGGAATTTCCCCTGGCTCAGATTGGCAGAGATCTTGGAGGTGTTTTGCCTTCCTCTGCAGTGTGGGGCACGGGCCACTTGCTGGTTTGAACTAGAGTAAATGGTGAATTCTCTGTAACTTGAAATCTTTAAACCTTGGTGTGAGGACGTCTGTAACTCAGCCAGAGTTGGGGGTCTGTTACCGGAGGTGGAGGGTGAGGTTCTGTGGCCTGCAATGTGCAGCAGGTCAGACTAGATGATGATAATGGGCCTGTCTGGCCTTTACGTCTGAGCCTCAGACCGGCCCAGTGTCTAGATGGGTGACACTGGAAAGAAAAGAACCATCCCAGGCCTGGCTCAAGTGAGAAATTTTTCAGGCACCCTGTAGCCTAAGTGGCCAAGGCCGGGAGCCTCTCATAATCCATAGGTACCATTTACAGAGGACAGGACAACTGTGTAGCCAACTGGCTGTGGGCAGTCAGGCCTAGTGGTTAGAGCTGGGTCCAGGGTGGGTGAAGTCCAGAACACAAGCTGAGGGACAGAAGCAGGTGCCAGAGCCAGGGGGTGAGCAGGCTGCAAACCATGGATTGAAGCCACGAGGGGAGCAGGGCCTGGAACAAGGCCAAGCGCAGCTACAGGTGTGGTACCTGTTGAGCAGCTGCTGATCGGCCTTGGGGGCCAGGCTTATAAGCAGGGCTGCCAAGCGGGCAGCCACTCAGAGGCTGAGGCTAGGCTCTGGGTTCCCAGGCAGTGCAGCACAGTTAGTCAGGGAGCCGGCCGGCAGCAGGTCCCACCTGCTCGGACCCCGCACAGAATGGCAGCACGACATGGGGCTGGAACTAGGGTGTTTCCAGCCTTTGGTGCAGGATGGGTGAGCCGAGGGCCTCCAGCCCCACTTCCCACCCTACCTAGCTGCACCGTGGGGGTCTGCTTTGCTAGGCAGGGGCATTCGCATCGTCTCTTTTAGAGGAGACTAAAACCGAGCCACTGCCCCTCCACCCAGCACTGTGAGTGCGAGGGCACTTCACACAAGGCAGGTGCTCAACCTGGCATTCTGACCAACTGCTCCGGCAGCTCGCTGCATTTCCACCTTCCTAACGCAATTCCCCCCCCCCCCCCCCACACACACACCAGCTCTCCATGGGGATACTGGATTCTGTCCTAGGCTGCTGTTCGGTGTCGCTGTGCAGTGTTAACCAGCTGCCTTGATCTACTCGAGGTGGCTGCATTTCAGTGACTGGCACAGAGATTCATTCCTGTCTGTGCCCTCTAACATGCCTTGGAATGAGTCGCGATCATTGGAAACCCAGAAGGGAGCAGTAATCAAACTGATTCCCTCACATCCCCTGCCCTCCACCATCCCCAGGAAAACTGGGGGAGCCAGAAGCAGAGTCCAAACACCAGCTTTATGGGTCGAATTTTCATCCAGGCTCTGCACCCATTTCTCTCTCTCTCTCAGCATGCTCTCTTGTGCCCATCACCACAGCATCTGGGCACCTTCCACTAAAATCAACAGCAATAGCCAAGTCCCTAGCAGATTCCATGGAGACTCTGACCCTTCCCCCTTGTCAGGGTAAAAATTCTGCCCGCGAGGGTGGTGGTGGTGGCATGTTAATTTCCTCTCTTTGGTTGGTGGGGGTTTGCTGTGCAGAAAGGGCCGTCAGTGTTAGGAGTGTCACTGGGGTGGTGGAAAAGCCATTTCAAAGAGAACTGTGTGAGACTCCGGCTGGCTCCAGGAGCTGTATCCAGCCTCACAGGATGTGGGCGCACACAGGACCAGTACAGTCAGGAGATGGGCTGGGAGCAGTTTGAATAAACTCTCAATTGTATTACTGTCCCATAAACTACAGAGACTACTCCAGAACCTGCTCTTTGAGCCGCCCAGCTGCTGTTACCCTAGCACAGTGAGGAAGGGAAACGTCTGAGCCAAGGAGGCAGAGTTGATACAAACGCTCATGGTTCTGCAGTCCCGTAGGTCTCCCTGCACCTCATTCTCCTGCACAGCGCCGGGGGAGGACGAGAACCTGGAACTTCCAACGCACGGACTCAGCCCCCATCTCTGTTAGCAACGGAGGGGAGGTTTCAAGGCACAGACAGGAGTCAGTCGTGGGGAAGTGGGTGCCTGTGACAATCTGCCCCCTTGGGCCTAGGACAAAACTGAGCAGTTTTGTTTCCATCCGATGTGTCATGCTCCCCTCTGCCTGCTAATTACTATTACCCAGTGGTCACTACTGTCCTCTGCTGCATTACAGCGCTGCAGTACAGGCGATCGTGGGATGCTCTGGCCACAGCCTATGCCATCACCCGTCATATTCCTGCCTCTGGCCAGAAACAGTGTGTGGAGGCTGAGCAGCTGGCTGAAGAGGACCATCTTGGTGGCACAAGAAAACTCGCGGCCATGGGCGGGGTGGGTAGGAAGAGGTGGGGATAACAGACATGGACAGATGCTGGTACCTGAGCTGGGTTCCCACACAGGAGGACGGAGACTTTTTTCTTGGCCTTTATTTGCAGGCGTTAAACTCCCAGTGGCTGGAAATTGCATAGCTGTTGATGTGAGGAAATGGGGCTGCTCGGTACTAATCTATGAACAGCGTAGCGGACCTGGTTATCAGGGCATTCTGTATGACTACAGGGGTGAAATCAATAGGGCTATGGAGAAAAAAACAGGACAGCAAAACAATGACTCAGGACAAAGCACCTCCCTTGAAACACGTCCGGGTGTTTAAGAGAACCCCTGAGCTGTTAGCTGGGAAGTTCCTATGAGCTGCGCACCAGCCACGTTACACAGCGTGTTTTCCGTGTTGGCAGCCAACAGACGGAAAGGACCATAAACCATTAAAAAGCCTCTCTCTGTCCAGAGGTGAGAGAGGGCGTTGGGGAGCTGTTTGAGAACAGGCTGACATGCAGACACGGTGGGAGGTGTCTGAAGAAGCTAGGCCTCCCTACAGTGGCAGATTAACAAATTCGCCACCCTAGGCCCTCAAAAAATTCCCGCCCCTCTCGTGCCAGCTCACCTCTGCTCCCCCGTGGCAAGCCTGGGAGGGAGGGGGGAGAAGGGGAGTGGCGGTGCACTCAGGAGATTGGAGCGGACGTGAGCTGGGGTAGGGAGCGGTTCCTGGCCCCCCTCCTGGGTTACTCCCCGTGCCTGCGGGCCACAGCTCACCTCTGCTCCGCCTCCTCTGAGTGCCGCTACTCGCTTCTCCCTCCCTCCCAGCGCTTTCGTGCAGCCAGCCTGGGGCAGAGGTGAAGGAGGGAAGCGCGGGGCGCCTGGGGGAGGAAGCAGGCCGGGGATTTGGGGAGGGGGCGTGAGCAAATTTGCTGCCCTAGGCGTAGGCCTTGTTGGCCTAGATGGTGATACGCCGCTGCCTCCCTAGGCTCCCATGACGGCAGCAGGGCTTTCGGGAAGGGGGACCTGCGCACAGACTGTTTTAAAATCCTTTTCTCTTGTGCTTTGTTCTTGCTGTTCAGATTAAACAATAGTTTGGTGTAAGCAGCTGCTGGGTTACGGTGTTCACCACTGGCCACAGACTCCTGCAGGGAGGAACCACAGGGACCGGGCCCCGCTGGATACACAGGGTGCAGTAGCCCAAGGCCCAACCCGAGTGGGAGATGGGCAAGACTCCACCCCAAGAGAGATGAAGGCACGAGGGGTGCACTCAGAGATACAATTAGTCCTGCAACCTTGACTGCTGGGTTACAGCACTCCCTGGCAACCATGGGGTTAAACTCAGCTTCTCCCTCTCCTTGCACGGGATTCAGGGAAGGGCTGTAGGAGCAGCTTGGGAGATGGGGGAGGGAGGTGGTCAGGCCCTGCCCCCCATGGTCACAGGCATGGGGTGAATCCCTGGAGGACAAGGCCAAGGGCGCCAATTAGGTAGCACAGAGGGGGAGCTCCCCCCAAGTTTCACCCAGGAGGGGTGCTCCCAGGTGGAGTTCTTAAGGCTCAGCGTGAATGTGGAATGTGAGTTCTGCAGAGAGGTGCTTCTCCCACCTTGTGTCCCTGGGGCAGGGAGTCAGTGTCTTGTTTACAAACAGGCAGGATGATTACAATCAGAAAAGGCTGGTAATTAAACTAAGGATCTGGAAGTCCTTAGATGAACCTGTAAAGTGTGTGGTGTGTGTGCATGTGCAGGGGATTCCAAAAAAATACAGCCAAGCCGTCTGAGCCAAGGTTACACCCAGAAAGAGGAAGATGTGAGGGGCATAGTTAAAAGAAGGGGCCAATGATCAGGGAAGGGATAGCAGTGGTACAGATTTCAGAGTAGCAGCTGTGTTAGTCTGTATCCACAAAAAGAACAGGAGTCCTTGTGGCACCTTGGAGACTAACACATTTATTTGAGCATAAGCTTTTGTGGGCTACAGAAGTGGGCTGTAGCCCATGAAAGCTTATGCTCAAATGTGTTAGTCTCTAAGGTGCCAGTGGTATAGAGAGATTCCCCCTCTGCCTGTGATACTTCGGTGGTCCCATCACCACAGTATCTGAGCGCCTCACGTCACAGCCCCTCGGCGAGATACAGCAGGGCTGTTAGCCCCATGGTGCAGATGGGGCACTGAGGCACACACAGATTGAAGGCCAGATTTCCAAAGGTATTTAGGCACCTAGAAGGTTCGGTGCTCTGTAAACCCCACTGGATGCCTAAAAACCTTAGCAACTCTGTCCCTAAAGGCACTGACCTGAGGTCCTACAGGAAGTCTGGTGAAGGGAGTAGAACCCAGATCTCTCAGGACTAACTCCCTATCCACTGGAGCAGCCTTTCTCTCTGTTGCATGCTGCAAAACAGAGGCCTCTGATGGATGGGAGCAGAACCAAGGCAGCAGCTCTCTGAGCCTCCCACCCACGGTCCGAGATGACTGGGAAGGATGTCATGGTTGACAGTATCTAAAGCAGCACAGAGCTCAGGAAGGATGAAGAGACTGAGAATGAGAGTCAGATGAGAGGAGATCACTTAACTTGCAAGGGGTGGTAGGTTCTGCCCCAGGCTGGGTTCTAGAGCAATGGCTGCTGTGCAATTTTAGATTTTAACTGAAAACCATTTTGTTTGGTAATTTTTTTTTCTGAGTTTGAGAAAAAGAAGGAATGAGAGTGTCATATGAGTATCCAATGTGATTATACATCAAATTCTTAGGGTTTCAGCTGTGTTCAGGCCAATTCCAGAACAAAGAACAGAAATTGTATCCACAGAGTCTATAAAGTGGACCATTATTGTGATGATTTGCATTATTCACTGGGCCCGATCTGTGCACTCAGGACTGTTCAGAAAATCCAGTCCTTGAGCCAATGCATCTAAGCTGTGTCACTCTGGATCAGATGGCTCAGATATTGAAGTGTACCGTTATTGACCACACATTATCACATGGTCACTGTGATGCAATACCTCTGGGTGGAGGCGCTGACGGCAATAAAAGTTTTACTGGATCAAGGACTAGAAGATTAGAGCCTCCAACTTTCTTTCAAGTGGAAGAGCTGCCCAGAGCTCCCGTGCCTGTTTGTTTTCCTTTCCTTCCTGCAGTTGTCCTGGGATATTTTCCCCTGCTGACAATGGCTCATCTCAATTGATTAGACTCTTCCTGTTGGTATGCACACTTCCACCTTTTGATGTTCTCTGTATGTATAACTATCTCCTGTCTGTGTGTTCCATTCTGTGCATCCGAAGAGGTGAGCTGTAGCTCATGCTGAAATAAATTTGTTAGTCTCTAAGGTGCCACAAGTACTCTTGTTCTTTTTTCAGAAGTCTGTGGGGTTTTTTGTTTTTGTTTTTTTTCCCCCCTCAAACTTTAAAACACTGAATTTTCTTGGTGTTTGATTTAAAATATTCTCCTGTGGAAACTACAACTCAATCACTGTGGTGTTGTGTTTAATGCCTTCTGGAAAGTAACTAGTCTTTAAACAGAAGCACAGTGCTGCCAATTCTCATGATAATTATTGTTTTCCTTAAAGCCCCAGCTCCTGGAGTCAAGTGATATATGATGATTTCAGCCTTTATTCTTAAAGAAAAATGAAGTTTCTAGTCCTTGTGACTGCCGAGAAAGCTTCAAAGTGCACCTTAAAGGCTCAAAAAGCAGAAGGCAAATAAAAAGAACCCCAAATCTATTATTTTTTTACATAATGTCATGATTTTTGGTGAGTCTGATTCTTGATTATTTTTTTTTTTTTGAATGTCTGGGGCTGGCAATGCTATGAGAGTGACTTGAAAGTGTCAGTTTCACTCCATTATTTGTAGTGGGGTACACACCCAGAGCCCCAGGCAGGTGCAGTATAAACTCAAGGGGTCTTGCCCTAGTAGGATGTTTCCAAAAGTTAAATGATCGATTCCGAGCTTTGTGAATTGCAGAAAAGTGAGTCATCTAGGTTTTTGTACAGTTGTTTCAATTGTTGTATTCAGTTAGTAACAAGGTAGGAATGTACATGAATTTTTTTAAACCTAACCCTTGTCCCTTAAGTGAATCGATACAAGATGTCAGAACAAGTATTAAATCTGAAATGGCTGCCCGGGGCGGGGCCTTGCTGGCTGAGGCAGTGTCCTTTCTCCCCAGCTTGCACATTTCAATGCCTGGGACTGCGCAGGAGCCACCCTTGCTTCAGCTCTGTCCCCCAGAGGCACAATTTTCCATGCAGCAGCTGTGCACTGGGAGCTCCGGGCCCAAATACCTGAGAGGCAGATCCTCCTGAAGCTGCTGGAACATCCCTGTGCACTGGCGTCCTCGTGCACAGAGAGGCTGATTCCCAGAGTGCGCTGCAGGAGGGATCCCAGCCAAGCTCAGAGCAGAAACCTGAGCTCCCGACGAGCTTCCGTGCTGCTGCTGGGTGGGGAACGATGGGTTTGGGGGCCGCAGTGTGGAGCACCCAGTCTCCCTCTGCTTCCAGGCACCAATTTTATAGCCCCTGGGCCGGTTTGGCCAGTTCAGACAGAGCATCACCCCAGCCCTGCTGTGCACACACAACAGAGTGCGCCGCTTGTGCGGAGCCCGGTGCCCCTCCATGCAGAGTGGGAGGGGGAGCAGTACTTTGCAGCACCAGATGCTCAGGGCAGATCTCTGGGAGATGGGTCTGCAGGCCCTGGCTCCACACAGCAAAGCCATGAGGAGTCCCCCAGGGGCCCTGACATACACTGACCTAGGCTGAATACACTGGAACATGCTGCCACCTGCAGCCACAAGAGAGTATTGCTCCATCCAGAAAGGGCCCAGGCGTCCGGGCCAATCCGGGAGCCTCTGCTCTTGGGCAAACAGGTGTGGGCCGGACTTCAGAAGAACTCAGCGCATGGGCACACTGGGTCCTCTGAGCTGATGGCATGTTCCCTCTGGAGCCATTACCTGTACCGAGCTCCAGGCAATAAATTCGCTAGCAGCCCGGTAACGAGGGTCTCCTACTGGCCAGTCCAGGTTCATTGCACTCGTAGGCAGGGTGACCAGATGTCCTGATATGATCGGGCCTGTTGCAGTGTTAGGGGCTTTGTCTTATATAAGCCAGTACACCTGCCCCCTCCCCATCAAAAAAAGTGTCCCGGAAGTCAAGGGTCAGGGGGGCTACAGGCAGGGGCCCATTTTAGTGCATTAAGTTAAATACACTGAACCTAACCCCCCCCTCGATCATGGTGCTCTCGGGGGTCACCCACCCATAAGGCCAGCCCAGTTTGGGGATGCACCACCCCACCTTCCCCACCAAACTATTCCCACAGGGAGAGCCCCATGGTAGCTGGACTCCGACTCATAATAGACCTCTGAGGACAAGCCAAGGGCTGAGTCACACTGGCGAGGTGGCCAAAGCTGTGGCCGTGCCCAGTCGCACGTGGCCGGTGGCATGTGCAGTGGTGCAGGAAACACCCTGTGGTGACGGTGCTCTCAGCAGCATCCTGAGCGCAGCCGTTGCAGCCTGGAGAAGGTGGCAGGCCCGGCTGGAGGCAGCAAACCTTTCTGCCGGGGGCTACTGAGCAGCTGGGCCAGGGACAGGAAGAAGGTGGGGCTCAGACAGGGAGCCTGGGCCGAGGAGTGAAGGCTGCGGGACAGCTCCAGGGCACTGCGATGCTCTGTAATAGAATGAATGCAACCGTAATGCCCTGGTGCCTGCGTGTCCCTGCGTGGCCACACGAATTGGCCAGGCAGCAAAGCACCCCGAGAAGTGCCAGAGTCTGATGTCCGTACAAACCCCTGAAGTGGCAAAGGAGCGCATCAGCTGGACTGCAGAGCCAACACCCAGGTCCCCACAGCCATGCGGCAGTCATGGGAGAATCCCGTCTTGTGGCCTGGCACGCCAGAGGCGAATGGGAACAGGGCAAAGTCCTCGGTGCTTGGAGGCAGTTCTGTTTCTTCTGCGTGGTGATCTATTGCCTCTGTCTGCCAACACAGACAAGGCGCCTCCGTCACCTCAGTGTGCGGCTGACGTCAGGGGACTGTTTGCCCTTCGCTGCTGTCCAGCACAGCTTGCCTGGCCTGATGCCTGTGGGGTGGGATGTGTGCGGGATGGGGATGTCTCCAGGCAGCGCTGACAAGCACAGGGCCTCCTCGCAGCCTGGCAGCTGGGGCAGAGACAGGCTCAGGCAGCAAATGGAGTTCATCTGCTCCTTCCTTTTGTTTTCAGCAGCAGGTACCACAGGGATTCCCCCGCACCTCCCACACAAAGGAAGAAAAACCTGTTGGTGTCCCCTGAGAGCAAAGGAGCAGCCTGAGCCGCAGCAGGGAATCTAGACCGGAGAGTGGGGGATGAGGGAGAGACGGTTCCTCGTGCCCCGCTCCAGAGCACCCCCACCACGGCTGGCCTGGCAGAGGAGTTCAGTCTCTAGGGCTCATTCTCTCTTGCCGATCCTGCCAGCAGCACCAGTGGAGATTGTGACGTGTGGACACCTGCCTGCAAGGCACCGGACAGACCCACCAGCTCAGCTCACAGGGGCCCCCAAACAGCAAGTGAAGGGTCATAGCCATCCCCATCAGTGAGTCCTGGGGGCAGGCGGCTGCCCCAGTGGGGTGGTTTGGAAGCAGGTCAGTCTCTGCTGTGGTTTGCAGACTCAGTGCACAGGCTAGAACCCCAACAACATGAACCCCCGCAGGGCTGGTCCCCTGCACGGAACGAGGCAAAGATCCTTCCCCCTCAGCCAACGCAGCCAGCAGAGCTATTCTACATAGTGATCAACCTGCTCCCCATGGGGACATTCCTCCAGCTGGCGCTGCCCAGCTCCTCACGTGCCCGGCTGCCCCCTCTCTGTTCCCCTGGCCTCCTTGGCCTCGGCCTCACCAGGAAAAGAGTGTTCTTATCTGGTGCTAGCGAACACAGAGAAAAAGCTGGCTCCCTCGAGGCTTGTAGCTTGTAGCTCAGTCCACTAACAAGTGTTAAAGCTGCCCACTGCCTTCTCTGCACCGGATGTCCCCTCGTGGGAGTGCCTGGGTTAGCTCACCTGGGTGAGAACACAGCTCTTTTCCCAGTGGAGAAGCACCCCCGAGTGGTCACTGAGATCAGCACCGCTTGGAAATCACAGGACGGGTGACATGAAATGAGAGAGCTCCGCCACGCTCCTGCCCTGAAGAGAAGACCCAGCGCCAGAGCTACAGGCAAGGCACCAGTTGGAGCCCAGCGCTTCCCGTACCTGCCCAAAGCCGGCCTTGGGGAGGAGAGCAGAGCAGGGGGCGAGGCAGGGCTCAGGCATCAGAACAGGGGCATGCTCCAGCCAGCTGCACTGAGTATGGGGTTCCTGTGCATTTCAATGGGACCAGCTCTAGGCACCAGCAAAGCAGACATGTGCTTGGGGCTGCACATTTCCAGGGCAGCACTCCACCCATCCTTTTATTCCGGGACAGTTGCGCTCTCAGAGCTGCGCCACTTAGATGGGGAAAGGGCACTGTGCCCCCGGCTGCAGCGGGAAGGGGAAGCCCCAGCCCTGGGATGCTGAGCTGCCAGGGCCCAGCTGCTGCCTGGGGAGGAGAGGGCAAGTCCTGCCGGGGAGCCGGGGCTGCGCCATTTCCTCTGCGCACTGGCTGCTGCACTGCCTTGTGCACCCCTTATATCAGGGCTTCTCTGCAGGGCTGGATGGGGGAAGGGGTAAAGCCCATGCAGGTGCTGAGAGAAGGTGACATCACGCCCTCTGCTTCCAGCACTGCCTGCGAGCCAGCCCCACCTGAGCTTGAGTCGGCAAAAAACCTCAAGCCAGCCCTGCATTTCACTGGCATGCTAGCACCTCGTGAGTGGGGCCAGCCGCACACTGGGACCACTCCAACCTTCCCAGCAGTGGTGGGAATCTCCTGCTCCACATACACAGGCCCTGGTCACTTGAACTGAAGGAGAATCCCCCCTACTTGTTAGCAGCAAAGGGACAATGACACATGATCAGTTCTGATTCTTCCAGAAGATGGCAGTGTGATGCACACACGCGCGCACACACACACACACACACTCTCTCTCTCTCTCTAATTCATTACAGTATTGATTACACAGTCTGGGAACTGTGGCTAAATCAAATCCAATATACTCTTGGGCTATTCCCTAACTATTTTCTGCCTCCCCTGAGGGGCCTTTACAGCCACTTTATAGCTTCCAAGCCAGTAGCTGCCCTAGTTCTTCCAAACTGTTTGGGATCTTAATCTTGGAATCTGCCGCTGCTCTCTTATAAACTACTCTCTCAATCCAGGCAAGAGTGAGGAAAGGGGCTGCCTCCTGCCAGCAGCATGGCCAGCTGCAGTAATGAGTCTTTGTCACAATAACAGAAAAAAAAGGAGAAATTGTGGTGAGAAGAATTGTGGGCAGAGCTGGGCTAGAGCACGGCCCCTTTTCATTTCCCGTTCTGAATCCTAATTCCTCTGAATGAGACCTGGAACCTTGTTAGTCAGATTAGATGCAAATCCCTTCATCCCGACTGGCAATTCGGCATGCTCCTTTTCCGGCTGCCTCTCCCCCTCCCCCTGAAATTAAAATATGCCAAATTGTCTGGAATGAAGTGATGCTGGAGAGTTGCTGTAACTGCAGAGAGTTGTACATTGCCTTGGTAAGTGGCTGTATTGTCTCTGGCGACAAATGTTGATCATGCCTCACCCCATATTTGCCTCTTGGGTCAATAAATCCTGCCAGTCGCCCCACGATGAAGCCAGGGCTGCTTATTCATGTGGTTTCAGCCCAGCTGTGTCAGGGTTAGTGACAGAAAACTGGGAAAGTCCATGACGTTCTGTTTCTGGGGGCTGGTCTCTGATTGTAGGAAAGCTGACAGCAGCCAGAGCTTGCTGGCTAAGACTCTGAGCTCTTCAGACAGAAGCACTGTCCCTGGGCCACCACCTTGGCTGGGCAAATTGGCTCTGCTGGGACAGTGCTGGGTGCAACCACTGGCCTCATGCTCAGGGAAGAATGAAGACCAGAGAGCTGGAGTCAGTGCTCTAGGGCAGAGTGATGGTTCGGGGGCCATACTTGTCATTACAGAGGCTAGTGGCTCCTGAAGAGACCTCCTCTTTGGGTGTAGCCTATAGAAACTGGAGGTGTGGGGGACACTGACTTGTCCAACCCACAGGAGTGAGTGGTCACTTGTTTATCTAGTCCTGGGCTACCAAATTAAATTCTGAAATGTGAGTCGGTCACTGTGGGGCAGCAGGTCACATCCCTGGTTTTGCTGAGCACTGCCTACACCTCTGGGAAGGGCTGTCTTCCTGCAGTGAGGTGAGCTCCAGGAATGAACTCTGCTTGAAAGGCTGAGGCTGTACAAAGGGCTAGAGACCAAGAGAGGAAGGGGGAGCATCAGGGAACCAAACCCACAAAGAACAGATGACTCCTTGGGACGGGAGACAGTAAGAGGCGGTTCAAGATCTGTCCCCACCTCTTACCCCTCACAACCCTCCTTGGATACTCACCTTCTCCGTCAACCTCCCCTTGCCTCTTCATCCTCCTTCGTTGCCCACCACCCACCAGCTTCCCTCTCCTGCTGCTGAGAGGTGAGTATGGGTCACCTCTACATGGCAGCTCTCAGCCTCTTTTAAGGGCTCGGCCACACACAGCTTTTGTACCACTTTAACTATACTGGTTTGACACTGGTACAATTAAAGGGATATAACCCTCTAGTGTGAATGCAGTTATACCAGGATAAACACACTTGCACAGAGGTAACTTATCCCCATCCATTTGAGAGAATAAGCTATACTGGTGTAACTCTTCTGCCCCTCTGAGTTGGCAGCAACAAGGGCCAAGTTCAGTATCCAGGGGTTCCGTTTCAGTAACACAAGGCATAACCGGCTCGAGCCCCCACCCAGTGACCTGGGACACTTACATACCACCCCCCCGGGCGCCTCTAGGAGGCAATACTTCCCCTCTCGCAAGCACGGAGTCTGAGTGTAGCGAAATCTTTTTAATAAAGGAAGGAATCAATGCGGCATCCCATTGGAGAAACACCACAAACAGAGTTATAACACAAACCATAACCATCCCCCAAGTTAATTTGGCAAGTCCTTTTCCCCCTAGGGTCTTAAGTCAATCACTCCAGAAAAGTCCAAAACAACCCACAAAAGTCTCTGGTCAATGCCACAACACCAGAATTCAAGAGTCTATCCGTCAGAGGTCCCCCCCAGCCTGGGGTGAAAGGGCACCCTAACGTGTCCAAGGGCCAAACTGCCCTGCCTCTCCGTGGGTTCTGCTTCCGCCTTCTCCACAACTGCAATTCCCCCTATATACTCAGCCACTCCACTCTGCTTCCTCCGGACACGTACCTCAAACAAACTGTCCGCCCACCAGCTGCCCTGGTGGTGCTCCAGTTGTCCCAGCAACTGCTCGCTTCCGCTCGCTCTGTGGGCTGCTCCACACACCCCACACTACTTGCCCGCTCTGCCAGCCGCTCCAACTCCACCAGCTGTCACGCGTGGTCCGTCCAGCCCATCCGCCACAAACTGCTCACTCCGCCAAACTCAGTTCAGCTCAGTAACCCTGTTTCTCAGAGTCTTATGAAATAAAAGAAAATCAACTCTGGACAATCCACAGTGGAAGAGAGGAGGGGTGCAAACGGTGCTTCTAGCTCTACAAGGAGCCTGGACCACCAGGCACAAATACCTGTCCCCAACCTCTCTCCCTTCACTGGGTTTTGGAACCCATGTCCCTTGTCTAGCAAGTACCACCCAATTGAGATTGAGTCATTTCTATCACAAAGCAGTCCCACAGCTCGGCAGTCTGGGATGGGGTAGGCGAGCCTATGCAAATATTTGAGATTTCACATTCCGGACATTCTTTCCACACTTCCCATAATTCACCACCGGATGTCAGGGTACAGCTCATCCTGACTCTGCTTACACTGGTATGAGGCACCTTTATATCAGTAAATTGTGTCCACGGTGTGGATTGTACATAAGAATGGCCAGACTGGGTGAGACCAAAGATCCATCTAGCCCAGTATCCTGCCTTCCGACAGTGGCCAGTGCCAGGTGCCCCAGAGGAAATGAACAGAACAGGGCAATTTAAGGAGTGATCCATCCCCTGTCATCCGGACTGGGGGTGGGACTGTTCTACTGTGTCCCGGAAAGTCTTGTCTATGTACTTCTCCATCTCCCTTAGCTATTCCAGCTCAGCCACTCTGGTCTCAGGAGCCTGCACTCAGTCTCTGAGGGGCACCTTCTTGTGCTGAATGCCCACACAAATGGCACCTGCCCACAAGGTAGATAATCCTGCATGCTGCACTGAGTGAGATACCCCACTCTGCTGCTGGACTCCTGCCTGCTCCATTAGACTGGCCAAGGTTGGTTGGTTTGCTTTAGTTATTGTGCTTTATGTGTGCTTGGCTTGGGAGGGGTTCTTGGCCTACGTTTAGAGAACATTTCTTACGTTTATGTGGCTCTCTAGCTCCCTCTCTACACCCCCTCCCAAAGCTCTGCTGTTTGCTAGCTCCTGTGGTTGCTTTTTAATCCTCCATTCTTCCAGCATTAGCCTCGCCCCCTTGTCCAGCCATCCTAAAGGGATTTGGGATCAAAGGAAGGCAGCTCACTGGGTCTCAAGCTTTTTTACTGGCGACCCCTTTCACATTGGAAGCCTCTGAGTGTGACCCCCACCCATAAATTAAACACCCTGTTAAATATATTTAACACTATTATAAATGCTGGAGGCCAGCGGGGTTTGGGGTGGAGGCTGACAGCTCGCGACTCCCAGAGGGGTCCTGACCCCCCGTTTGAGAACCCCTGGGCTAGAGCCTCTTTCGGAAGCGCTCAGCCTAGCATTCCAGGCCGCTCGGCTCGGCTCACAGGCCCCCCCCTCCAGAGCACACAATACAGTTCAAGCAAGCAAGCGCACCACCAGACAAACTAACAGCCAATATTTAACTATGCGCTGATTTAGCTATTGAGTTGAATAAAAGAATCAGCCCTTGGCACAAGAACTGTGGCAGACCAGGCCTAAAGCACAAGCGTCTAGTTTCAGCCCTTTCTAGAGCTGCTGATCAGGTCGTCTAGGTTATCCCCTCCTTCTACAACCCACACCAGAGTTTCTGGAACGATGAGCCAGGAAGGCAGCTCTGGAGAACCGGCTGAGCGACTCCTGCCCAACCCCACCAAAAGACTCAGTGAGGCCAGTCAGGGCTGTGCTGGCGGCTTCAGGATGGTTCTAACCCAGTGACGAACTCATCGGGATGGCGTCATTCACCAAACATGCCCTACGAAGGGAAGTCGTGAAAATAGAAACACATACTGCCCCGGCTACATCGTCCTGGAGAAACACAGCACTCCACATTACATGGGCTCCGCGGAGCAGCTGGCAGTCTTTAAGGAATAACGCTCTCCATCCCACAAAGTTTGCAGATGCTCCCAAGCAGCTATCTGCTCCCTGTGTGGCTGCAGCTTAGATCAAATTTGTGGATGGCACCAGAATCAGAATGGAAGCAATCAAGCCACAGGGGAATGCCAAAGCACAGAATGATCTGGGAAGATCAGCTCAGTGAGGACCACAGGCAGCTGAGGGGGGAGACACTGCTGAGTACAGTGTGCTCAGGAAGAGGGAACAAACAGCTCGGAAACAAAGCCAGAAGACGTCACTCCGCAGTCACACCCATCCCATTAAACGGGCTTTTACAGCCAGTCTCTTTAATCCTGTCTAAAACCATGTTTTTAAAAAAGTCACTTAGCAACCTTAGCTGACAACAGCTTACTCACCGATGACATCACCACAAAACCCAAGCATTTAGAAGCATAGAAATTAATAACTACAGATGTCACAAACCTTACACTGCCCACCCAATAAACATGAACGTATCAGCCTACCCAGGACAAAGAAATGCATATTTCACCACAGCACAATATCCTTAACTCTGACCCACAGAGATGGGTTTTAGGGCATTTTTGCTATTTTGATATCTAAATCTTTCAAGGAGCAGTATTAAGTGCTAAAAATATTTATCCTACAGGGGAATCAAGGCTCCATTTTTCTATCTGCTCTATGAACATGCAGGAGAGAGACAATATCAGTTGTATTTATCATTTGACAGCAGCAATTCTGAGAAAGTTCTTGTACTTGCAATCTCTTGCACTAGGATGACTGCTTGTCAGCTGTGGGGGCTATTTTTCTAGGGCTGGTTCCCCCGCTCACTGACCTTATTAGCAGTCTCTCCCCTGGTTTCAATAAGCATTGGAGCAGGCCCTGAAGAAGAGCATGTCACCAATAAAGCTGTTCCCTGCTTGCATATTTCTGCCCAGTAACTGTCCTTAGCTGTACAGCTGCTGTAGGTAATCTCAGCTACACATTGAAAATGATGGGGCTGCAGGGAGAGGTTGGGGAGGGGAAGAGGAGGGGAGGTTGGGGGGCAGAAGGGGAGGGGCTGGGGAAAGGGGGGCAGGAGAGGTTGGGGGCAGAAGCAGAGGGGCTGCGGGAAGAGCTAGGGGGAAGGGGAGGGGCGGTTGGGATCAGTGGGGGAGGTGTTGCAGTGGGGAAGAGGGGAAGAAGGCGGAGATGTTGGGGGCAGAGGTGGAAGGGCTTTGGGGAGAGGTTGGGGAGGGGGAAGGGAGGTTAGGAGGAGGGGGCTACAG
>NC_133774.1:2642799-2721495 GCF_003597395.2 Chelonoidis abingdonii
GGTGTAAGGGGGCGGGGTGAGCCCCGCTGGGTGCGAGGGGGGTGGGGGATAATGGGGGTGAGCCCCGCTGGGGGGAGGTGTGGGGGTGCTGGGAATAAACCTCAGGGTGCAGAGGGATCTGGAATAACCTACAGGAGTATCTCAGAATGGAGGAGTGTGGGGATCTGATGAATCAGATTTTGAGGGGTCAACCCCAAAATTGGGTGGCGATGCAGAGCATCTACATGTAATCTGAAGGAGAGGGGTTAATCCACTGTACAGTTTTCCTCTCCCAGCTTTTAATTTCCTGATATTATGGCAAGGCTGGGGGTGGAGTGGGGTGGAGGGCCTGAACCGTAGTCATGGGGGAGTGAAGCTCTTTCGGGAGGGATTTTGGGGTGAGGCAAGAATGGAGGCAGTAGTGAGAGGAGAAGGCTTGTAGCTTCCATGCAGACTAGTGTTGCTTTTCTTTCGCAGGGTTTTGGTTTGATCTGATTCCCTTGAGCGGAGGCTGCAGGTAAGAACTGGATTTGACTTGAAATGAGCTGTGCTGTTTCCAGGCCTTGCTAATCAGGTTATGTCCTTGCTGTTGCTGCTGAAGTTATCTGGTTCATGTACTTCAGCACTGGGAATGGGACATGGGGACTTTCACCTCAAGGTCACAAGTTCAAACTCAGCTTTGCTTCGTAGTGACTGAAGACTGTCACTATCTGATAGGGTGACCAGATAACAAATGTGAAAAATTGGAGGGGGAATGGGGTCCTGTATACAACAAAAGTCCCTCATAATTGGGATGGGCCTGGTAAAATCAGGGTATCTGGTCACCCTATCTTCTGATGACTGATTAGATCCAAGGCAGCAATTGTTCCTTGAATGTCTCAGCAGAGGGCTGAGGTCTTAATGGGCTCTGTGGGCCAAACCTACCTTAGAAGTGGACTCTCCAGAACAGAGTTAAGACACATTGAGAAGGTGGGAGGGAGGAGCTTGCCATCCTGCTGCCTGGGATGCACCTACCATGCAGATAAATCACATCTTTCAGTCACCAAGGCTATTAACCCAGCACTTTTACCCTTGTAAAGTATTGTGTGTGCGCACAGCGTGTGTGGGTGCCTGGCACCCTGCCCTGCTGCCAACCCCCCGCCCCTCCTGCCCCAGTGACTGGAATCATAGAAACTGTGGGCCAGATTCTTTAAAGCTGTTTATGTGCCTAATGGTGCAGATAGCTGCTTAGTGGGATTTTCAGAAGTGCCTAAGCAGGTGAGGTGCCTAACTCCTATAGATATCAATGGGTGTTCTGTCAGTACATGTTTTCCAATTCCTTTTGCGCTCTGCTGGAGACTTTCATTTTGCCCATGAGGCCTGTGTTTCAAGAACTGGAGGTACGGAGTTCTGGCCTTTGCGGTGTGACAGATGGTGATGCCCGTAGGTGGGAGGCCATGACTTTCTCCCAATTACCCTCCGTCAGGAGCAATAACACTGGGAGGGAACAAGGAACGTGTCTGCCTCAGTGGAGAGCCCACAGCGTGTTGTCAAGAAGTACTGTGCTGTTTATTGATTTAAAATACAACTCTGAAGCCCATCCTGTGCCTGCTGAAAACCCCAACATCGCCAAAGGTCTGCACAGAAATGACTTCACCACCTCCATAGCCTAGAGTGGGGAAGAGATGGGCTTTGCAGCCTTCCTGCAGTGTTAATGCGTCTGAGCTTTGGCAGACCACAGTGGCGAGTGAGTTCAAACCTTGAGGATGCCATCCTTTGACTGAGCCAATGTGGTGCTGGGATGGCCTGGACAGAGTTTCTTGTCTAGTAAAGCTCCTACTGGATTGGAGCTGTGTGCCTGCTCAGTGCTGACAGTGCCAGAGTCTAATGTGTTGCATTATAAAGGCCTCTGGGATTTGAATGATGAAGTTTGCTCATAAAACCTTATTTAGTTGTTTAGTTTCAGTTCACTGAATAGCAGTAAATCGGGGTGATTCTAGCCCATGTCTTGTATGAGGTCCGCAGAGCTCTACTGAAGACTACATGTCCCAGCATGTAATACTCCATTTTAATATCTGAGCAGCCTAGCTTACCCCATTGCATGCTGGTATCTGTAGTCTCTTGGAAACCCACAGTCCACATTGCAGTAAGGGCAGCCAGAATCTGTATTTTGTGACTATGCTTAGTTCAGGAACTGGATAGGCAGAGCACTACACTTTATCTGCAGGCACCATGTCTGTTCAAAAGTCTAGGTCTTGCTGGCCTTCCATCAGGCTGTGGTGACCCATAATAAGCATCATCCAGTCACCACAAGGTCTTGGACAGAGGAGCAAAAGGAACTGCTCCTGCTCCCTAACTCTCTCCTCGCTGGCTTCCTGCTAGAATCCTGTCTGTTCTCATGCCTGGACTCTCCTGGCTCAGAGTGCTGCACATATATGTTTGTGTAGCTATGGTGTGCGCATGATCTGGGGAGCTGTCTCTCTGGGTCTGGCTGTTCGAACGTCTCCTGGGAGCTAACTGCTCTCTAGACAGTGGTTCTCAAACTTTGTGATTGGTGACCCCTTTCACACAGCAAACCTATGAGTGCGACCCCGCCCCTTTCTAAATTAAAAACTTTTTTTTTATATTGAACACTATTATAAATTCTGGAGCCAAAGTGGAGTTTGGGGTGGACCCCCCCATGTAATAACCTTGCAACCCCTTGAGGGGTCACAACCCCCAGTTTGAGAACCTCTGCTCTAGAGCCTGTGCTGCAGGGAGCAGTGGCAAGAGTTCCTTGTCTGAAGCTCCAGGTTCCTTTAACACGTAGGGCAGCACCATAGATGCATTTCAGCTTTGTCACTGACTCAGCTTGTTTCTCGTTCCCTCTGGGGAAAGTTTCCTTCTCCTCTGTCATTGGAGCATTGCTCTGAGGCAGCGTTGGTCTGCGAGGGTACTCCAGGGGGTCTGCCGGCCTCCCTTCAACTCCTCCCCTCCCTCCCAGCGCCTCCTGCAGCCAGGGAATGGCTGCTCAGTGGTGTGCAGGAGATGCTGGGAGGGAGGGGAAGGAGCAGGGATGGGGAGTGCTTGTGGGAGGGGGTAGAAAGAAGCAGGGAAGGGGCGGGGAGGGCCTGGGGCTGACTGGGGGGCTTTGGAGGTCTATAAAAAAAAATTTACATCAAAATGGGGGTCCTCTGGTAGCTAAAGTTTGAGAACTGTTGCTCTAAGGAAAGCCAGGAGGATAGAAGACAACACTCTGGCTTTTCCAGCTGGTGTTCAGAAATCTGCTCTGAGTTCTGCTGTGTGAGCTGTGACTCCCTCAGCTCCAAGGTGGCTGGAACAACTTGTATAGTTGGGGTGCTGAGAGCCATGGCACCAAACTGTAAACCCTGCATATGATGGAAACCACGTCAAGCCAGCTCTCCTAGTTCTAGCACTTCTGCTCAGCTCTGTCAGCTTGTCAACAAATTGGGAAGAGGAACTGTCTGTACTCGATGGCTGATCTGCCTCCTCTTTTGTGGTCAGTTAGGAAGGAGTGGTGGTAGTAGCTTTGCCTGTGTCTTCTCTGTGCCCTTCCCCCATTTCCAGGCCGTGTGAGGCCAACCAGACCCTCCCTCTTTTCCGTAAGAGCCCCTTGTGTTCTTCCTGTTCTCGCCCCGGCTCCTGGTGTCTTTGGACGATATCACTGTTTGCTGCTCATTTCCTTCCTTACCCTCACGTAGCCACTTCTTCGTCATTCCCAGTGTTGTCTCCATCCTGTGTTTATTGTACGGCCCCCACAGGTTGGATTGACCCCTTCTTTCCCAAGCTGGCAGGTCACTCTGGAATCTCGGACCTTGGGTCAAGTGGATGTTTTTCCCTTACTGTAGAAGGGAAGCCAGTGCTCCTCGACTCCAAACCCTTCTTCAGCTACCAGCTAAGCTGACAGGCCTTCACTTGCCCTCAATACTGGGCGAATCTCTGAGAAGATGAACTGTGCTGAGATCACTTGCCCAAGGTCTCGATAGTCCTCCCATGGCTCTCCCTGTATTGTTAGAGTTGGTGGATATTATTTGTATTTCTGTGGCACTCTGGAGCCCTAGCTGTGGACGAGAACCCCGTTGAAGCAGGTCCCTGCCACGAAGAACTTACGATCCAAGTATAGGATGATAGATGGACAGACGGGGAGTATGAAAAAGCACTGAGACAGTAGTGGTCAGGCGATGGTCTCAGCACACCAGCAGCCTGACCATTGCCAGGTTGTTTGTAGGCATCATAGCAAAGGAGAGTTTGAAGGAAGATAAAGAAGCAGCTTTGTGGTTGTTTCCAGAGAGCTCCTCTGAAGCATAAAGGAGAAAGTACGAAGGTGCTTGTTGGAAAACTTAATAAGTGGAGGATGGAAGTTGACGTCATTGGCCAGTAAAAGGGGGGATATGACCAGGAGAGGAATTCTACTTAATTCCTTACCACCTTGAGTCGTGTCTGAATTTCTCACCCCCATGCTAGACAATAGGCTGCCTGGGTCCCCTTGTCCTAGGTCCACCAGTCTCCTACCCTTACTGCTATCCATGCTGCCTAGCAGTTGTACTTCCTGGATCCCTCCTTCCGGATCGTCTCTTACCCTCCACCTGTTTTGCATGGGCTGGATCTCTATCTTTCCCACTTTGCTTGTGCTAAGAGCAGGGGAACCACTGTAGGCTTCTGAGGGTTCCTGGGGAAGTGCCTTGCAGTGCCTTGCCTTGCTGGAGACCTGGTGTTTCTTAGAGGTATCTGGGGCGAAGATCCATGCAAGTTTTTCTCCTTCCTAGTCTCCATTCACCTTGCCTGTCCTGTGATCTGCTTTCAAGAAATAATTCCCTTTCCCATGTTCCTTTCAGCTTCTTCAGCTGGTTTTGAGTCCCCAGAACGGAAATCAGCTGGGCTCGCACACCCTGCATTTCACAGGCTTCTGTCACCTGTCCTATGGCCTGCAGCTATACTAGCCTGGGCTGTGGCCTTGGTAGAGCTCTTACACTAAGCTGGGTCATGGTGGGCCAATACTCAGATGGGAGGCCTCCAAAAAAAAAACCCAGGTGCTGCAGGAAGTGGTGTTAGCAACTCGGCAGGCTGTGCTCCTGGGTAGTGACCTGACCTCCCAGGCGTGCTGTTAGATGTGATGGAAACCCCAGCAATCAGTGAAGATCCCACTGCACTTTATCCAAGAGCTGAGGCATTTACCCTCATTTTTTTTTCTGGCCAAATTCCAGCTGGGCTCATTGCATTCTGTCGGTGTAACATCTCCCTGTTGGAGAGGGGCTTCTCCTGGATGTGGGTGGCTGCACGGGTTGGTGTCTGAAGTGATTCTCTTTACTGGTGTGGGGAGGCTTAAAGCAGCTTGAGCTCCCTCGATGGACAGCCCCTCAGCGGGCAGAGGATTGTTCAAGTGAAGAACTTTGTCTTGCTGCCAGGGCTCATTCTGCACATCGCAGGTGTAGCTTGCTGCGACCAGGCAGCGGGTTTGGTGCCAGGCAGAGCGCAGACTGGTTCTGGGACACCAGATGTGAGGCAGAGAACCCCTGCCAGCCGTTCGGGTGCTGGTTGCTTTAAACAAATGCTCCAGTGTGTGAGTTGCTCTTCAGGGGCCAGGCGCGTAGCAAGGAGTAAGTGAGATTGGGGCACTTTTGCCGCCTAGTGGATATGCCTGTGCTCTCTAGAGGGCTGGGAATGCACTAGGCTCCATAGTCTGCTGACTTGCCCAGGACCATTGCCCTGAGCTATTGGTATGAGCCATCTGAAATTACAGGGTCTCCTCGGGACTGAGGGTGCATGTGCAGCAGAGGCATGCTCCAGCACAGGCCAGTCTGGGGAGGAGGGATGGTAACATGAGCTGCTGATGTTCACTAGCTTTCACTTGTTGTGTGTCTGGCCAGGGGAACCCCAGTGATGGGTCTGGCAGACTGTTATCTGCCTAGACTTTGAGTCCCTCGGGCAGCTGTGTGGGTACCTGCAGAATGCATGCCCCTGGCAGGCTATACTTACTGCACTGGGTGCCAGGGAGACAGAGCACCTCAAGGCGATCATTAGGATGGTACTGGCAGGCTCCGTGGGGCTACTATTTGGCTGTTGCAGGGCTGGGTCTGACTGCTGAAAGGAGGGGATTTTCCTAAGTTTCTGCTGGCTAATGCCTCCTTTTTCAGACCCTGTCCATTCCAGTTGGTTGGTTAGGAAGGTTGCTCCCCACAGTGGGGCTTTGTATAATTCTGTCTGGGTTCTGTGTTCCTGTGATTTGATTTAATGGAGTAGTCTGCTGGGGCCTGAGTTAGTTCTGTGTTCTCGTTTGCACTTGCAGCTAAACCACATACAGCTGCACCCATTGCTGACACCTGCTGTAGTGTAGACAAGGCCTCATGTACCCTGGTGTAACTCCATTAACTTCAGTGAAGTCACTTCTGACTCTCAGCAGTGCAAAAAAAGGAAAACAAAATCCCATACTTAGAAAGTCCTTTCCTACCACAGAAATGCAGCCACCTCTTGTGTGAAACATGGTAGCTGATGAACAGTTCACAGCAACTCTCCATGAGTGTAGGGTGAGAAATGAAGGCAAATCCTGTATCCAGCTGAAGCTGCAGTGGGAATGTGGGGTGGTGACCTGGAATGATGTGAGCTGGAATTTTAGCCAGGACAGCAGGGTTAAATACCCTAGCATTTTACAGAAAATGCCGTGGGCTCTTCAGTGAATCTATGTGGTTGGGGGCCCCTTCGTTCTTGGACTCCTCCATTCTGCTTCAGGGCACGAGCCAACCGCTGACGGCCTGTGGTTACCCCTATGGGCAGGTTATTTCATATTTGTCCTTTATGTGCATCTCTTCTGTGCATATGCCTCCCCGGAGCCCCAGCACAGCAGGTGTTTTGTGGTGCTGGAACCTCTTCCAAGCACTGACAGCTGGAGGTACATGTCTGTTTTTCCAGCTCACTCCGGCCCTTGGGCCAAGGGTATAAACAGCCCCCCCACAACTGTCCCCAGTTCCTCTTTCTCCACCAGAGCTAAGCCAAGTGGTCTGGGAGCCTTTTCTCACTTTACCATGGTGCATGGTTTACCATCTGTCACGGAGTCCCCGGGCGATGCTCTGGAACTGCTCCCCACTAAGCCAGTCAGGACTTTGGGGAGCCTCCTCTCCCTTGGAGCAGACTTGTTCAGGGCAAGAAGCTCACACGTCTTCACTCCTGGGTCTCTCCATTGGAGCTATTCAGCATCCTCTCGCCCTCCTCCTTACACACACACGGGACGTAGCCCAACCCAGGCGGCGAGGTCCTGTGGGAAGCCACAGGGTTCTTGCATCCCCCACTTTGAGATCAGACATGACTTCGTAGCCAGTAAAAAAGAGCTTTATTTCGATTGACAGAACAGGGTCTTAAAACAGAGTTGTAGATAAACAGGCGGAACAGACCCCTCGACTGGGTCCATTCCTGGGGGCCAGTAGGCAGACGCCTCCATACTGCACTTTCCGCCTATCCCAGACCAAGCTCCAAGACCTATACCCCTTTCCTCAGAAGCCCTCCTTCTCCTGCTCAATGCTCCTTTCCGGGGCCAGATGGTTCACCTGATCCCTTTGTCTCCACACTTCAGTTGGCACCTTTGCGCGGGAGGGGCCCAGGCCATCAGTTGCTAGGAGACAGAGTGTCAGGCATTTAGGTGCACTGGCCCTTTGCTCTGCAGCAATCACACACCCTTATCCCACCACCTAGATACTTAAGAACTGCCTAGGGGACACTGAGGCACCAACACAGTATTCAGAGCAAACATTAAGAACAGTCCCAGTTCATCACACCATCCCTCCCCCCAATGCTTGTGTGTGGCTCTGTGAAAATGTTCTCTTGTCTGTCACGGAAGCTGTCTGTGGTGATTGCTAAGATTTCCTGCACTGGGGTTCCTATCAGGGAGCTTGCAGAGCCTTGTTCCTTGAGTTTGGTGCTCAGCAAACACCTGGGAAGGGTCCTTTGAGCCCTTGGGATCTTGCTGTCTTTTGCACTGCTCCCTGAAAGTCTCCTTCCTGGTGGTGCTCACCTCAACTGGGAGGGCTTCCCAATTGCAGCTCTGCTGGCCAGGTGACTGTGGGCTGCCCTTCATCCAGGGAAAGCAGTGCTGAAACCTCACCCTAAGTTCCTGAGTAAGGCAGTCTCGGGTTTCCATTTGAGCCAGTCATCATCTACTTACATTTCTCTGAGGCTTCATAGTTACCCTGGGGAAGTCAGGTTCTGCACCCTGTGTGTACACGGTGCAGCCAGGTGAGTGTTATCAGGACAGAACTAAGCCCCGGCGAAAAATCCAACAGTTAGGGTCTCACTGCTCCAAACGCCTCTGAACGGATTAGAGAGTCTGTCCGATCACATGTGGTACAAATTCACAAGAGTCCTCGTGCCAGGATGTCCTGGGCTCCCTCCGCAGGGACACGGCAGTGTCCACACTGTACCTGGATCTGAGATCTGCAGGTCTGCCACATGAGGCTCAGGCCCCACTCTCTTGACCCTGCAGCCAGAGCAGCTGCTGGGCTTGGGAAGGCAATGCTTGTGGCTGACTGAGCTCCTTGGCCTGCTTCCTTGGGAGGCCCCTGCTAGCTCATCTCCTGTGGTGGGGCTCGGTGGAGGCTGCTCACAAGGCAGGAAAGGGGCTGAATGACCTCCTTTGACTCCTGTCCTCTGGATACGTTGCCGCTGCAGAGCCATTCTGATCTCACTCCCCTCCACACATTTCAGGTGCGCTTGGAGGCAGAGGCGAACTGAGGATTGCTGGTGGGAGTGGGACCTATTTATACCCATGACCTGGGGGCGGGAAAGGTTTGAAGGACAGGCCTGCACACCCAATTGTTGGTGAGAAAATGGCCGTGACTCCTAAAGCGGGACACTGGAAGGCCCCGTGTATAGGGAGGAGGAGCTAGGAGAGGTGAGTAACCCCTTTTTTCTTTTTCTTGCATCTGCTAGGCAGACCATGGTCAGAGACAGGCTGATGGGCTCTGGTGGCTTCTCTGGAACCATGCTCTCTGGGAGGATTCTGTGGGGAAGGATTTGGGATTGACTAAACTCTGCCCAGTATGGGATATGTGTAGGGTTGCCAGGTGTCCGGTTTTTGACTGGAACACCCAACTGAAAACAGAGCCTGGCTGCTCTGGTCAGCACTGCTGACTGGGCCGTTTAAAGTCCAATCAGTAGCGCAGAGGGGCTAATGCAGGCTCCCTGCCTGCTGTGGCTCTGCGTAGCTCCCGGAAGCAGTGGCATATCCCCCATCCAGCTCCTAGGCGTGGGGGCAACCAGGGGGCTCCACATGCTGCCCCTGCCCCAAGCGCCAGCTCCCCTTGGGCAGGAAGCACAGCCAATGGGAGCTGCAGGGGTGGTGCCTGTGCACAGAGCAGAGTGCAGAGCTGGCTGGCTGTACCTCCATGTATGAACTAGAGTGGGGACATGCCACTGCGTCCGGGAGCTGTTTGAGGTAAGCGCCACTTGGAGTCTGCACCCCTGAGCCTCCTGCACCCCAAATCCCTGCCTGAGCCCCCGCCCAGCCTCCAAACCCCTCAATCCTAGCCTGAAGTATCCTTCTGCACCCTCATTTCTGGTCTCACCCCAGAACCTTCACTCCCAGCCCAGAGTCCACACTGTCTAGTGTGCCCCAACCCCCTGCTTCCGCCTGGAGCCCCCTCCCATACTCAGAACCCCTCAGCTTCACTCCTGCAGTCCAGAGCCCCCTCCTGCACCCCAATCCCTTGAGCCAGCCTGGTGAAAATGGGTGAGTGAGTGAGGGTAGGGAGAGTGAGCAACAGAAGGCTTGGGAGCGTGGAGTGAGCCAGGGCAGGGCCTTGCAGAAGGGATGGGGTGGGGCAAAGGTGTTTGGTTTTGTGTGAGTAGAAAGTTGGCAACCCTAGGTGTGTGGTTGATTCATTGCTGCGTGCTCATAGAAGTGAGGGATGGAGGAGCTGGGACAGGGCTGGTCCCTATAGCATTTTGCCCAGTTTACTTTGAATGGCTGGTGCTGGCCCTGGGATCTCTCTGATGTCTCTGGCAATGCACCATGGCACAATTCTGGAGCAGAGCACGCTTCATGTCCTTCCCAGAGGAGCAGGGATTACGCTCTCTGGGCCGTTAGTGCCCAGCACCAGAGGTATCCAGTTCATGTTTGCACATGTTGGATGGCACATGTGGGGGCTGGAGGGAGAGGCGACCCCGTCCCCAGCCCCCATACCTAGCCCTGGTGCTACACTCCAGAACCAGTCACCGAATTTTAACTGCGGCTGTTCTGCCCCCTGCATTATCCTGTCTTTGTGTCTCTGTTCCCAGCACTGCTGCTTTTTGGACACTCAATGCTCTGCCTTGGGATCTGTCTGCCTCCTCCTGCCCAGGTTCAGACACTCAATCTGGCGTTTGGGAATCTGCACCTCCCTCTCCCCCACTCCCACCTTCTGAAAAGAGAAGCACGATTCTCCCTAGCGGAGTGCTCCAAGCCCCAGGGAAGCTAAGGACCATGCCCACTTCCTGAGCTGCCTGATGTGGGCAGTTCAGAGTGGCCCATTGGCCTGCCATTGCAATGTGTGTGACTGAGCAGCCTCCCCGTTTGGCGCTAGTACAGCCCTGTCTATCGTAGGAACGGTGACCAGAGAGCAAGTGTGAAAAATCAGGACGGGTGGGGGTAATAGGAACCTATATAAGGAAAAGACCCACAAATCGGGTCTGTCCCTGTAAAATCAGGACCTCTGGTCACCCTACTCATAGGGCTTTACGCTGCTGCCCCTTGCTCTGGGACCTGAGCATCTGGCTCAGTCTCTTCAGAGCCCGTATTTACCATTTTTCCTTGTACTCGGTCCCTCCAGCACAGATGCTAATACCTGCTGGCTGCCCTGGGCCCTTCGCCCTGGGGAGAGGGGACGTGTTGGTAAGAAATCCCCCCCCACACTCTTCCCATCTGCATGCCACTGACATGGACACAGGCAGCCTGCACTCCGCCTCCCATTCGTGTTTCCCCCCAGGTCAGCTCCATCTGTGGTGGCAGTGGTGGGAGTGCTGCCTTAGACAAGGCGCAAGTGTGTTGGTCACTCTGTTCGGGGCAGTTTTAGACAACATGGTGGTTAAAATGCGGGCGGCCACTAATGCCTTGTCTGCGGGAGGGCTCCCACGCATGGGACTGCAAGGGTGCTAGTACCAGGCAGGAAATCAAAAGGAAACCTCTCGGGTCAGAGGGGAGAGGCTCCCCTTGGTCAGTACGGGTTGCACACAAACCCCAACACACTAAGCTGGGAATATCCCCAGTGGGCTCCGCTGTCTTGGTCTGGGCCGTAATGGCCGGCAGCCATTTCAGCCCAAGATTTACCATATTGGATCCAGTTCCTTGGCGTGATCTGCTCTCTTGCTGCCACCCTGCATGACACACCCCTGTACCTGCCATCCAGGGGTGCTGAGAGCCATTGGACCAAACTGCAAACCCTGTCTGTGATGGAAACCACTTCAAGCCAGGGGGGCAGCACACACCCCACCCAGCACCTCTAATTCCACACTGAGGCTGCCATCTCTTTGTGTGGGCAGACCGCGCATCAAAGACCCTGGCCGTGGGAGTGCTTGCACAGCTGCATCCTTGGGCAGGGGACCATTTGCTGGGGCTAATGTTAGGCCGCCAGGCCTTGACCGTGTCCCTCTAATTCCCACTTGAATACAAACCAGGGGCCCCTGGATCAGAGTTGTACGCCAGGGATCCTCTGTATTTTGGCTTGTAGCCGTTATAGAGGAACGTCATAGTTCTGGGATTTCGAGTAGAACTGTGATTTCTGACTTGCACGTTCGTCCCTTGGCCTGCTGTTTGGGACAAAACTGACTCCGTATCTGAAGTGTGAGATGCCCCATGGGTCTGCCTGCCACCTCCCTCTTTCCTGCTTTCTGATTGCCCCGTATGACAGACCCCACTTGTAATGCTCACACCGTGGGAATCTGGAGGAACATAAATCCAAATTGTCCCACGCAGGATGTTAGGCCAGGCCTCTCCCAGAGGAGCTGGGGAGTGCAAGCCTGTGCGTTAGCACCCACTTGAGTACAGCATCCCCAGTGGATGAGGGGCTGCATTGTTCAGCACAGGGCTATTGTGCTCACAGGCAGAGCGTGCTCCCTTCATGAGGCCCTGGGGTGCTGAGACAGATGAGATTTAATACCCACAGTCCAGAGAGATGGGAACAAAGCTCTGACCTTTTCTCTGTCCCTGAATGGCCTCTTGGCATGTGGAGCCGACACCTTCCAGTCATGGGGCAGGCTGGAATCAGATTGACATCTGAGCTGAACTCCTCTGGACACCCCAGTCCGCCAGTGTGGGTGTCAATCTGCTGGTTGTCTGGCTTTCTTTCTTTTTGCGCAGGGTGTTCTGTCCTGCAGCTCCCCACCCCCCCAAATCCCTGCTGCTTTTCAGTGGCACTGGCTCTGAACCAAACTCTGGAGCTGGGCAGCCCTGAACTTCGCAAACATCTGCTGTCAGGGCCACACCTTGATTCTGCAGCTCAGGCCCATCCTTATTTTTAGCCCCTTTTAAAGCCTGGTTGATGGTGTTCCAAGGAAGTCATGTGACCTGCCTGAGGTCAGTGGCTCATCCTGGATCAGGACCCAGGTTTCCCAAGCCTCAGCTGTAACCATGAAGCCTTTGTAATGGGGTCAAGAGTTTGAGTGACTCATGTGAGCAGGGGGGAGGGGCAGTGGGAGCGAGGCTATCTAATGAATTGTTAAGCTTGTTTGTCAATGATGTCCACAGCAACATTAGCGGGTGCTACGCAGTATGTTCTTTGCCCTCCCCTAGCCTCTCCCATCTGTAAGATAGTTCTGGGTAGGATTCTCTTTACCCACCACTGATATGCAGCTACCCCTGGGGTGGAAGACAGCAGCTGTGTAACAGCACTCAGCAGTGTTTAGGACAGGAAGTGAAGGAAGGTCTTGTATCCAGTTCAAGTCCCAGTGGGATTGAGGGCAGTAGCGCAGAATCACCTACACTGAATTTGGTTAACACTCTATCTCATATGGAAAATGCCCCAGGCCAGTAATGACAGGTAGGGGTCAGGACCTCTGTTTTCCATCACATCTGCTATTGGGGCGAGGCAGAATTTGCTGAATGGGGTTTTGTGACTTTAAGCTGGCCCATTTGAGCTGCTGGCACAGCACAGGCAATCTGGTTCTGGCGCCTCATGGGGGAAGCTGGGGGCCTGGCTGGAACCCATATTTCACTGCATGTAGCCGGTGATGGGGGTGTTCCTGACATGGCGAAAGTTAAAATTGCCCTTCAAAGCGGTGTTTGTGTAACGGTGCCTGCAAGAGGATGGAACCAGCTAGCGGGTCCTACGCCTGTGGGGCGCAGGGGCTGTTGAGGCCTGCCAGGCTCCCCATCTGATGCGTGTGAAGTGCTGTGTCCTGCTGTTTGTGCCATCTAGTGGCCAGGCTGCCTGGGCATAGACTGGGTGGAGAGGAGAGCACTCATTGCAGGCTGCCCAGTGCACTGACTTTGTCGGGATGCTGGTGATGTGACGGGGATGTCCCATGGGTGGGAATGGGTTGCGGCTGCAGAGCCCCAAGTGGGGCAGTGTGGAGCCAGCGCTGCATAGTGGGGGGCTGTGCGGAGGGGACGAGGCAGCTCACGGGAGCTGAGACAAAGGAGTGAGGCAGAACAGCACTGAGGCATGCTGAGGGGTAGGAATGGGGGGAGAATTGCTATGGCAACGCATTGCTCACAGCTGGATCTGTGGGGGTAGCTGCTGGGCCTGCAGTCTGAACTGCTTTTCAGGAGAGAGGAGCAGGCATGGTGGGATTGCGGGCTGGGTCCCATCATGTGCTGACTGCAAAGCACCGAAGCTTCCCTCATGGTGTTGTGACCCCTTGCTAATGCCTCCCCCCACCAGGGCTCTGCACCTCCATGTGCCCCCTCAGAGCACAGCTGGCAGGCTTCGTGTAGTGAATGCATGGGCTGGCAGGGGGCACCTGCAGCGGGACACCCCGCAGGGTCCAAAGGAAGAGCTTCATGTGGGCATCTGTGTGTCTTGTCTCACACTCTGACCTCCACGGGGCAGGGCACTGCCTAGATGATTGACAGGTGACCTGTCTGCCCACCCTGCTCTCGTTTGAAGCCTTGAGCTGCAGGGCCGACCCAGCCAGAAGGGAACCAGTCTCCTAACGCTTGCTTCACTGTGACTAGAGAATAGATTGTACCCCCTTGCTCGTACCCAGAGCCCCTGAACCCGCTGGCCAGGCCAGTTCCTTCAGCACTGCCTAGAGCTCCCTGGAAATGCCTTGATTCTGGGATGTGGCCCAAAGGTGTGCCCTGCTGTAAGTGCCTGTATTGTAATGGGAGGCTGGAACTTTAAAGAACTGTGCCACTCAGCCTGTTACTGCACTAGCAACCAGCAGAGAAGGGTTGAAATTAGGGTGACCACAGAGGCAGGTTGAAAAATCAGGACGAGGGTGGGGGGTAATAGGAGCTTATATAAGAAAAAGACCCCAAAATCAGGACATCTGGGCACCCTAGGTGGAAATATTTCTGAAACTACCGTTAGAGACCAGTCCTCACTTGGGCCCCATTAGTGAGTGAAGGAGACAAGATAGGCCTGTCTACATCACAGATGGAAGTGGGCTGTCTGATCCGGTTCTAACATGGCTGCGATTTTACAGGAGCTGGGACCTTTGCCATCATCTGCACTCTGTGCAAAGCCTGGGCTGTGAGCCCCTGGGAGGGGACTAGATAGGAGCTACTAGAGCATTCCCACCTCTGTGGATTGATCAGGGTGCAACTGTAAACCTCTTTTACACTACACATTTCAAAGGGCAGTGCTAGGTATTAGTGTAAAAGGATCCTTTGAACTAGACCCTTCCGCTTTCCTTCTGTAGCCAGCCCAGACTGATAATGGAAGGAGCCAGCCCTGCTCAGAAGAGAACTAGTGCGCTCCAGCAGCTGCAGATTGATGGGACTATTATGGGATGGAGCACGAGTTGTTGTAACACCCACAGTCGGAGTTCAGGTCGCACTGGGGCAATTGAGGCAGAGTAGAAGTGGAAAGCAGACCATGCTGCTCTACCTGGACCACGTGTTGCTGTCTTGCTTTTCCATGGATGGCCCAGCCATTTGCATATGCCTGGTCCTGTGCACGAGCTGTGTCCCCTCCTCTCAGCTGTGAATCTGGGGTGAAAAGCCAGTAGAATGTTCCTAAAAGCCTGCTCTGCCCACAGCTTGGCTTGTCCTACACAGTTCACTCAGATTTGAACTGGGTTCGGCTGCCAGGCTGCTGCATTGCTCCAGCTGGCTTAAAATGGATTAGCCTCTTGAGTGAAATTGTGACATTTCCTAGGGTACAACCTGCACTGTTGAACCGCTGTGTCCCCTCAATTCTCCAACGTGGGGGGCCTTTTCACACTGCTTCGCTCTGAGAGCAAACACTCTTGGTCTCTCTCGCACAGTCTCCAGCATGTAAGTTGCTCCCAGCTGTATTCTGAGTGCTATAGCCAGCCACCCATGAATTATACTGCAGAGCAACACCAGCAAGCTCCCACTCCCAGATTTGTCCCCAGAAATGTGTGTCTTGTTATCATAAGCATCTTTTCCAAATCTGGACCTTAGCGTCCTAAATGTGGGTGCATGCACCTCCAAGCTTAATTACCAGCTTGGATCTTATCTCGCTGCCACCAGACAGGAATTACAGTGCCTGCCTCGCTCTGGTCCCCCAAACTTTCCCTGGAGGGACCATTATTTTCAAAGACTCAGAAGCTCTGAGTCTTACAAGCAAGGAAATAAACCCATTCCCTTTTCCCTCTCATCTCCCAGTAGCACTTTCCTCTCTGGCTAACCTGAGAGTATCTAGATGCAATCTCTTTAGCATCACAATACCAAGAAAAGCATGTTCTCCTCTATTGGCAACAAGAGACAAACGCACTAAGGAGATACAAGGAAACAGAGATGGATCCTTATTCTTCCCTCCACCAACTTCGTGTCTGCAGAGCCTTACCCCTCGCGTAGATCTATAACACAAAGAGAATATACCTCCCATATCGTTCCTTGAGCCTACCCAGAGAGAAAAACTCGCAAAGGTCTTAAAAAGAAAGCTTTATATAACAATAAGAAAGGAAAAACGACTCAAATTTCTCTTGTATCCAGATGACAATAATCAGTCGATCAATTGCTTTAAAAGAAAATATTTGTTATTAGTAACAAACCTTATTCAAAGTTTGATACAAAATTTTAAACATTCAGCAATGTTACCCCATTTCCCGATGTAAATACAACCAAAACAACATAAAAGCCTTATTCGTTTTCTAGCTGTACTTACAATTTGGAAACAGAAGATTAGAAGATAGAAAGAACCTTCTCATAGCTGAGAGACAGACAAAAGACTCAGACCCCAAAAAATTCCCTCCCTGACTTTGAAAAATCCAGTTTCCTGATTGGTCCTCTGGTCAGGTGTTTGGTTCCCTTTGTTAACCCTTTATGGGTAAAAGAAACATCAATCCTTAGCTATCTATTTATGACACTTGTACTGGCCTGCTCTCTCCTGCTGGACAATGAAAGCTCATAGGAAGTCCATCATTTTAGTAATAGAAAATGATGTGCCGAAATCCTGTTCTCCCAAATGGAGGTTCCCAAACTCTTCAGTCCAAATGCACTGGTTTAGATAAAACAATAAAACAAGTGTGTTAACTACTGAAAGGAAAAGATTAACTGATTACAAGTAATGAGGCATAAAAATCAGAACTGGTTAAAAAAATAAAGTGAAATGCAACTAATATCTAACTTAACAAGCTAAATGAGTTTAAAGTAGGGCTATCAATTAATCGCCGTTAACTCATGCAATTAACTCAAAGTAATCGTGATTAAAAAAATTTGTTGCAATTAATCACACTGTGAAACATTAGAATACCAATTGAAATTTTATATTTTGGATGTTTTTCTACATTTCCAAATACAGTGATTTCAATTACAACACAGAATACAAAGTGCACAGTGCTCACTTTATATTATTTTATTACAAATATTTGCACTGTAAAAATGATAAATAGTATTTTTCAATTAGCCTCATACAAGTACTGTTGTGCAATCTCTTTATCATGAAACTGTAACTTACAAATGTAGATTATTATTTTTTTGGGTTACATAACTGCACTCAAAAACAAAACAATGTAAAATTTTAGAGCCTACAAGTCCACTCAGTCCTCCTTCTTGTTCAGCCAATTGCTACGAGAAACAAGTTTGTTTACATTTACAGGAGATAATGCTGCCTGCTGCTTATTTACATCACCTGAAAGTGAGAACAGGTGTTTGCATGGCACTTTTGTAGCTGGCATTGCAAGGTATTTACATGCCAGATATGCTAAATATTCGTATGCCTCTTCAGGCTTTGGCCACCATTCCAGGGGACTTGCATCATCAGCAGGGAAGCTTGTTTAAAAAAAAATGTTAATTAAATTTGTAACTGAACTCCTTGGGGGAGAATTGTATGTCTCCTGCTCTGTGTTTTATCCACATTCTGCCATATATTTCATGTTATAGCCGTCTTGGATGATGAGCCAGCACATGTTGTTCGTTTTAAGAACACTTTCACAGCAGAGTTGACAAAACCAAAGAAGGTACCAATGTGAGACTTCTAAAGATAGCTACAGCACTTGACCCAAGATTTAAGATACTGAAGTGCCTTCCAACCCTACGTATCTCCTCTGTGACACTCCAGGCCTGGATGTCTAATATGAATTTATTTATTAAAGAAATTATAGCTGCTGTAATTCTGTGACTTCATCTACTAGCATAATATAGAGAATCAAAGCCTTGATGCTTCTAAGGGTGAGGATACTGCTAACATGGATGTCTTGGAGTGCAGGCTGGGTAGAAGGAGGGGAGCTTACTGCAAGTATCTGCTCTGTTGTTTTGTGGGGAAGCTTCTCATTCTTAAAGCCTTAAGTTCACTAGGGCTCCCACTGTTACTGCTGGTGCAGCTGCACCAGTGTCAGCGAGGGTGGAAATTCCACCCCCAGAACCCTAGTGAAGACAAGACCATATAAGTGGCCTGGGGGAGAAGTCAATTTCTAGCCTCAAAAAATACTCTGAGAAGAGGTGTGTGTGTGTGTTAAAGGTACCCAAAATAAATGCTTAGCTGGCCTTTTTTTTTTTTTTTTTTAAACAAGGATTTCCCAAGCTTAAGTGAATCACTTGAAATGGGCCTGTTTGTAATTGGATATGTCTCAGATGCATGTTAAGAGTGAAATGAAAAGATTGTGGATTGAGTGACACGGGACAAATGAGTTTAATCCAATATGGCACATCCTGGGAAATCCAACTGGGACTGGGTATTGGCACAATATCCCACATGCTAACATGGTTTTCCACCTCAATGCCGTCCTCCAGAAGGGTATGTCTACACTGCACTGAAAGACTCACGCTATGCTGTGGCTGGCCCAGGTCAGCTGTCTTGGGTTTGTGGGGTTGGGCTGTGGAGCGATAACATTGTCGTGTAGACATTTGGGCTGCAATCTGAGCTGTGAAACTCTCACCCTGCTTGGGCCCGTGGGAGAGGGAGAAGGATCACAGTATCTAGTCTTCAGCTTGAGTCAGCTGAATTGTAGTACAGACCTTTTCAGAGTGTTTGTCATGAAATGGGAGGCTGTGGGAAGATAGAAACATAGGCAGCCACCAGGTCTGATGCTGGAGAGAGATGCCAGGACACTTGGAGACCAGCAATGGGCAGCAGCTGTTGGAGACACACACCGTTCCGTTGTATGAGCTTTACTTAACAAGCACTGGTCTTAAGTGGCCAAGCTTAATGGGCTCAGCCTAGTTACAGCCATGGTGTTATGGCAAAAAGGGTAGAGAAGTAATGAAGCTAACAGTTCTCGTAAGATAAACAGCTGAGCTGGGAGGCAGCTGCAGCAGTGCACCCTGGCCAGAGCTCTGATGGATGGCGAATTCAGGAGTAAAAAGAGAATGCAAGCAGAAGCCCAGCAAGAGTGGGGGTGATCCAGTTTATTGTACTGAATGCCGCGTATATGATTACCTGCCCTATGGGCGGGTGGCGTATGTGTGCATTCGATACAAGGAGCTCCTGGCCCTCAGAGACCGTGTACAGGCTTTGGAGACCAGAGTGGCTGAACTGGAGGAATTAAGGGAGACAGAGAGGTATATAGATGAGATTTTCCAGGACACAGCAGAATGGTCCCACCCCGAGTCTGACAGCCTCTGTGCTGTTGAGGAGGATGAAAGTTTCAGGGAAGGAGAACATCCAACTGGAGCGGGGGAAACGATTCCCAGGTGATGATGTGGTATCCTTTTGTACTGAGAATACCTCTCTGGGGGAGGGAACTCCAATTATTAGGAAGTGACAGGTTATAGTTATGGGCAATTCGATCATTAGAAATGTAGATAGCTGAGTTTGCAATGAGCGGGAGAACCACATGGTGACTTGCCTGCCTGGTGCGAAGGTTACAAGTCTCTTGAGACATCTAGATAAACTTATGTGCAGTGCTGGGGAGGAGCCAGTGGTTGTGATACAGGTAGGTACCAATGACATAGGGAAGGATAGGAGAGCGGTTCTGGAGGCCAGATTTAGCCTGCTAGGTAAGAGATTGAAATCCAGGACCGCCATGGTAGCATTCTCTGAAATGCCTCTAGTCCTATGCGCAGGGCAAGTTAGACAGGCAGAACTGCAGGATCTCAATGTGTGGATGAGATGATGGTGTAGGGAGAAGGGGGTTAGATTTATTAGGAACTGGGGAAACTTTTGAGAAAGGGGGAGCCTATCCAGGAAGGATGAGCTCCACCTAAACCAAAATGGAACCAGATTGCTGGCACTTAACATTAAAAAGGTCGTTGAGCAGTTTTAAAACTAAGGGCTGGGGGAAAGCTGACAGGTGTGAAGGAGCATGTGGTTCGGACAGAGACATCCCTTAGGGGAGGATCTATTAATGGAGATTCTTTATGTCCTAGTAAGGACGAGAGTATGGAAGATGATAAAATACAGGTAGGATCTGATGAGAAACAGTCAAATAAAAAAGAGTCCCATTCAATTACATCATGTAATGGCAGACAGCTAAAAAGTGACAAGGTTTTAAAGTGCGTATATACCAGCGCTAGAAGTCTAAATGATAAAATGTGTGAACTAGAGTGCCTTGTATTAAATGAGGATATTGATATAAGAGGCATCACAGAAACATTGTGGAATGAGGATAATCAATGGGACACAGTAATACCAGGATACAGAATATATCATAAGGACTGAACAGGTGACATTATATGTGAAAGAAAGCTTAGAATTAAATGAAGTAAAAATCTTAAATTAACCAAACAGTATCATACAGTCTCTATGGATAGTAATTCAGTGCTGTAGTAATAAGAATATCTACCCCAATATAATACTGTCCTTGGGAGTCAAAAACTCTTACCGCTTTATAGGTGAAACCACGTTACATCGAACTTGCTTTCATCCGCTGGAGCACACAGCCCTGGCCCCGTGGAGCGCTGCTTTACCGTGTTATATCGGAATTTGTGTTACAGCGGAGCAGAGGTATATTACCAACCACCCTGACCAGGATGGTGATGGTGAGTGTGAAATGCTCAGGGAGATTAGAGAGGCTATTAAAATAAAAACCTCACTAATAATGGGGGATTTCAGCTATCCCCAGATTGACTGGGTACATGTCACCTCAGGACGGGCTGCAGAGATAAAAGTTTCTTGACACTTTAAATGACGGCTTCTTGGAGCAGCTAGTCCTGGAACCCACAAGAGGAGAGGTGACTATAGCTGGACTGCTTGTTAACAGTGACCTGACCAAATAGTATTAAATTTAACATCCCTGTGGCGGGGAAAACACCACAGCAGCCCAACACTGTAGCATTTAATTTCAGGAAGGAGAGTCACACAAAAATGAGGTTGTTAGTTAAACAGAAATTAAAAGGTACAGCACTTTTTAATAGGGGGCAGGAATAGCTCAGTGGTTTGAGCATTGGCTTGCTAAGCCTATGGTTGTGAGCTCAGTCCTTGAGGGGGCCATTTAAGGATCTGGGGTAAAAATTGGGGATTGGTCCTGCTTTGAGCAGGGAGTTGGACTAGACAACCTTCTGAGGTTCCTTCCAACCCTGATATTCTGTGAAAAGTGAAATCCCAGCAAGCTGCATGGAAACCTTTTAAAGGCTCTACTTAAATGTATACCCCAAATTAAAAAACATAGTAAGAGAACCTAAAAAAAAAAAAAAAAGCCACTGTGGCTAAACAATAGAGTAAAAGAAGCAATCAGAGGCACAAAAGCACCCTTTAAAAAGTGGAAGTTAAATCCTAGTGAGGAAAATAGAAAGGAGCAAAAACTCTGGCAAATGAAGTATAAAAATATAATTAGGAAGGCCAAAAATAATTTGAAGAACAGCTACCCAAAAACTTAAAGTAATAGCAAAAAAATGTTTAAGTACATCAGAAGCAGGAAGCCTTCTAAACAACCAGTGGGGCCACTGGACGATTGAGATGCCAAAGGAGTGCCCAAGGACGATATGGCCATTACGGAGAAACTAAATGAATTCTTTACGTCAGTCTTCATGACTAAGGATATGAGGGAGATTCCCAAACCTGAGCCCAAATCTGAAGGAACTGTTCCAGGTGGGGTGTCGTCAGAGGAGATTTTGGAACAAATTGATAAACTAAACAGTAATAAGTCACCAGGACCAGATGGTATCACCCAAGAGTTCTGAAGGAACTCAAATGTGAAATTGCAGACCTATTATCTGTGGTTTGTAACCTATCATTTAAATCAGTTTCTGTACCAAATGACTGGAGAACAGCTAATGTGACACCAATTTTTAAAAAGGGCTCAGAGACGACCTAGGCAATTACAGGCCAGGAAGCCTGACTCAGTACCGGGCAAACTGGTTGAAACTAAAGTAAAGAACAGAATTGTCAGACACATAGCTGAACATCATTTGTTGGGAAAGAGTCAACATGGGTTTTGTAAAGGGAAATCATGCCTCACCAATCTACTAGAATTCTTTGAGGGGGTCAACAAGCATGTGGACAAGGAGGATCCAGTGGATGTAGTGTATTTAGATTTTCAGAAAGTCTTTGACAAGATCCCTCACCAAAGGCTCTAAAGCAGAGTAAGCTGTCATGGGATAAGAGGAAGGTCCTCTCATGGGTCGGTAACTGGTTAAAAGATAGGAAACAAAGGGTAGGAATAAATGGTCAGTTTTCAGAATGGAGAGAAGTAAATAGTGATGTCCCCCAGGGGTAGCAGCTAGGGGTGGGGCAGTTCCCTCATCTGAGGGTAAGACTCTTGTTTGTTAACTCCCTAGGTCTGTGGGGCCTGACAGGCTGAGGCTACTTTCCTTGGTGGTGGTTTTGATTTGGAGTTGAAGGCCTAGTGATGGAGCTCAAGATGTATCTAAGAAGTGCAAACTTTGCTGCTGTTTTTGCAATAAAAATCCTCGTTCCCATGTGTAAATCCTTGTGAACAAAATAAATGAGGACTGTACTCCCAGGCGTGTGTGTGTGCACTCACACTCAGCGAGGAACGAACCCACTGGGAAATCCTAAATCCCCCATCAGGCACTCAAGGCAGGGGCAATATTCTACTAAACTCGCACTGTGCTTGCTTAGTTATGCCACACCTGGCAGAGAGACCCTTGGTGTAAGAACCCAAATGGAACAGACTAGATGGAGCTAAAGGGCTAAATTCAGCCCAGGAGTAGCAGGTGCAGATCCCTTGGTTGTGAGTAAGAGTGGGTTCTCCTTATTCCAGTGCAAATAATCCACTCCTGACTGCAAGGAAAGTGGAAATAGGAGCTGGATCATGGTCTAGGCAGGTAGCTAGTGAGGGAAATGTGGGTCTTGTCTTCTTCCCCTCACCTCCCAGGTGCTTAGAGGTTCCAGATGGGGGAGCACGAATGGAGCAGTGCATGGTGCATCTGTCCCTGAAAAATAAGAAAATGGCCTGTCAGCCTTGTTGTGGCATGTCTCCAAACATCTGGGTGTGCTGCTGGCTCTGGTCTGCAAGACAGGGGGCAGGTTCCACCAACTATGGAGAACCCCCAATTTGCTTCACTGAGGGGTCACGGCTAGATACTAGCCACTTCTAGTCGCTAGCAACCTGTAGCCATATTTGAACCAGTGACCTTGCAGTGAGATGCTCTGTGTCCCATTACTTGTCCCCTGTGGTGATGGGCGGTTCAAGGCACAAGGTTTCTCCAGCTTTTTGTTCTTTCAGGTCCCATCTCCCCACTTGGGGTTAGGCGAGATCATTCACTGTTGTAAGTTCCTAGTGCTCTACCCAGCCGTGCTCCCTGAGAGGAGCACTAGGAATGTGCAGTGCAGAGTAACACCCCCTTCTCTAGGATATTCTTCCATGTCATGATCTGTTCTGATCTCCTTCAGGGGTGGAGAGGGAGCCACAAAAGCCTGGCCCCAGAAAGCCGTGTGACAGCTGCTGCCCATCCCCTCTCCCTACGAGCCTGCTTTGTCTTGCAGCTCAGGTGCAGACCTACCAGCTCTTGTTCATTGTGCTTCCTCCTAAGATCCATTGTGCCAGCTATGACAGAGGCCTGGTCTAGACTTAACATTTAGGTTGCTATAGCTACGGCGCTCAGGGGTATGACCCTCTTCCCCCCCCCCCCAGCACCACAGCTGTGCCGGCCTAATCCTGATGTAGACGCAGCTAGGCTGCCGGCCGAATGCCGTTGTTGACCTAGAGACGTTGATCAGGGACATGGTCCTACGGCGACAGTAAAACCCCTGCCATCGCTGTGGGCTGTGCCTGCTCTAAGGGGTTCTGCCCCCATAGCTATGGTGCTGCCATTGTAAGCCCTGTAGTGTAGATGTGGCCAGAGCCTGCAAAGAGCGTTTGGAGGCATTGCCTGTCTGTTGTTTAGACAGTCCTGGTCCTTGGTCACTGGGGAACAGGAGAGTCTGGCATCCAGGTATTAGCACCTGTTTCAGCCTGCCCTTCCTCTGGTGTGAGATTACCCCTGTAAGGAGCGGGTGCTCCTCCTGCTCCCGGGGCCAGGCCTGGAATGGTGGGTCCTGGCTGCAGGCTGTCAAAGGTTTGAGCCTGTGTCTCCCCAGTGCTGCGGGAACAGGACCCTGAGTGCCTGCCATTCTCAGCAAGCAGGGGTTCAACTTCCCCCAGTGTTCAACGGGCCGCTGTCCAGCCTGGCTCCAGCCTGCTGCCCCCTCCCAGGGAAGGGTGCTGAGCTCCCCGGCCCCTGCCCGCCAAGGCTGCAGAGCAGTGCATGGGTAGGGCGAGCAGACAGCAAGTGTGAAAAATCGGGAGGGGGGTGGGGGAGAACAGGAGTCTATATAAGGAAAAGACCCCGAAATGGGGACTGTCCCCATAAAATGGGGACATGTGGTCACCCTGTGCGGGGGTGGGGGATGTGGCAGGGCGCTGTGCTGCAGGCAGGGAGCTGGTCCAGGCGGGCTCCCAGCTCCCCCAAGTGCAGCCTCTTCCCCCGCGGGAGGGGCCCGGGCCCGCACCTTTCCTTCCAGGCCGCCGCCTGCCTCAGTTTCCCCGGCCGGGGGCGGGGCGTTACCATGGGGTGCGCGGGCGGCCTGAGCCGGCCGGCGGGTGCGGGGGCTGGCCGCGATCCAGCTGGCAGGAAATGGCCTGGAGCCGGCCGCAGCCGGGGCCGGCCGTGTCACGCGGGCGGGGGGCTCCTCCAGGGCCGAATCGCTGTCGAGCTCCGGGTAAAGTGCGGGCCGCCCGCGGCCCGGCCCGCCGCTTTGTGTCGTTCTCCCGGGCGTGGCCCGGCGGCTGCCGCCTGCCCTCTTTCCTCGCCCGGCTGCTACTCGGCGGGGCCCCGCGGGCTCCGCGTCTGGGCCGGGCCGGGCCACTGTGTAAAACAGAGGGGCGCCTGGCACCTCCAAGCGCCCCATTGCTGACTAGGGGCAGCACTCTGTCTAGCCAGGCCTGGGACCCCCCGTACCTCCCCATTGCTGATAGGGCAGGGCTCTGTCCAGCCAGGGATCCCCTGCCCCCCCCATTGCTGATAGGGCAGGGCTCTGTCCAGCTGGGGACCCCCTGTGCCTCCAATTGCTGATAGGGCAGGGCTCTGTCCAGCCAGGGATCCCCTGCCCCCCCCATTGCTGATAGGGCAGGGCTCTGTCCAGCTGGGGACCCCCCCATGCCTCCCATTGCTGATAGGGAAGGGCTCTGTCCAGCTGGGGACCCCCCCATGCCCCCCATTGCTGATAGGGAAGGGCTCTGTCCAGCCGGGGACCTCCCTGTACCCCCATTGCTGATAGGGGAGTGCTCTGTCCAGCCAGGGATCCCCTGCCCCCCTCATTGCTGATAGGGTAGTGCTCTGTCCAGCTGGGGACCCCCCCGCGCCCCCCCATTGCTGATAGGGCAGGGCTCTGTCCAGCCGGGGACTCCCCTGTACCCCCATTGCTGATAGGGCAGGGCTCTGTCCTGCCATCACACAGTGATTTTGCCTACGCTGGACTATTGGGCCAGGCTCCCCTTCCCGTCTCTGAATATGGGCAGGTTCTTGCTCACTGCTAGTCCCTGCGTACTGCCCAGGGTTCGGCTGCTCCGTAACCAGTAGCTGCTTTATTCCTGCAGCTCCCCAGTTCCTCCAGAGCAGAGCCAGGTTCTCGGCAGCCTTCAAAAGAGAGGGGAGAATGTGCCTGTGACGCTAACCCCAGCTCTGCTGCCAGCCCCTTGTCTGTGGGGCAAGGGTGGGGAGAGGAGATGGGTTCTCTCGGGCTGCTGTCGCTGAGGGGGGAAGGGCCATGGTTCCCATTCCCAGGAATAGATTCTGTCATTCCCCATCCCCCCCTGCCCCCTCCCGAGCTGGGGCTGCAGATGGGAGCGGGGCCAGGGTCGGAGCAGAACTGGGGGCAGAGTGGGGCTGGATGGCGCTCTCTCCCCACCTCTTGTGGGGGTTGGCCCTGGCCCATCTGCACCCCCCAAATGTTCCTCCACTCCCTCCTGGGGGGACATGCCCCAGAGTTTGGGGACCACTGGGGTGGGGAGCTGTGCCCTGTGTGGGTCATTGCCAACAGCTATGCGCCAAGCAAATTCCTGCCTGAGCTCTGTAACTCCAGCACTTCTTTTGGCGCTGCTCAGCCCTCCCTATGCCGATGAGCCCCCTGCCTAGCCAACCGAGCTGCCATGCAGGACGGGCACAGTTTGTGTCCCTCTCCAGAACCCTGGGTGCAGGGCATGAGCTGGTGCATGGGGGAGCCGCTGCCCTCAGCTCCGATACCAATCCTGTTCCCTCCCATCTCGCACTGATGTGCTTGAGCACAGGGCCTGGCAGGGTGTGGGTTTGAGCTGGTCTGTCGTGGGAGCATTCTCACCTCAATGAGCAGACCTGTGGGCTGCAGTGCTACTTCTGCTGCCCTGCCGTTGTCTTCACGTCACACTGCACCTGGGCTGTACCTGGGGACTGGAGCAGAGGAATCCTTGCAGGGGGGAGGATTGCCCCAGAGCCGCACCTGCCTCCCTTCTCTCTTTGGGTCCCTTCACTGCCTCATGTCGCTGGAGCAGCATTCGTGTTTCCTGTAAACGGGGCCTGAATGTGGGCAGCCAGACTGTGTCCTGTGGACTAAACGCAGCTTTGAGGCCTTGTCACTACAGAGATGCGGTGAATGGGGACTGCGAGTCCCAGCATGCAGCCCCCCAGCTCCATCTGAGCCATCTGCATATAGAGGGGAGGGTGACTGTGGTGGGGTTTGTCTTGTGTGTCTGTTGCTGCACGGGGGTTTCTGGCAGGCTGTCAGCAAGGCCCTCAAATGGGCAGCGTGCTGCCCAGGTCAGTTGGTAATTGTATCCCAACCGATTTCCATGAGGTTCTTTCATGCTGGGTCTCAGAGGACGAATTGGAATAACCACAGTGGGGTGGGGCTGGCAGCAGGGGCAAAAGGCCCCCTTAGGGCCTGGAGCTGGATGGCAAGCGTGGCAGACAGGCTGTTCCAGCAGCCCGGAGCTGCAGAGGCGACATCTCGTGAGGCAGTGGTGGCCAGGCTCTGGGGAAGGTCAGGGAGGAAGCTGCTGCTAGATGCTCAGGGAAGTGAGACGGGGCGAGAGGAGGCCTGTGAAGTCAGCAGAAGCAAGTCTGCGGAGAGCTTTTGAAAAGAGGTCAAATATTGTGAGATGAATGAGAGGGTGGGAGCAGTGTGAATGTGAGGCTGAGGCCAGGAGGCCTGAGTTCTCTTCCTGGTTTGGGTACTGTCCTCTGGCCTGGGGTGAGACACTCAACGAATGGCATCATCTTCACTTCCCCTCTGTCTGCCCCCTCTTCCCACCCGGATGATCATCGGTGAGGTTGTAAGCTGCTCTGCAAGATGCAAAAGGTCTTCTTTCCTGGCAGAGACCTGGCCACTGATCATCAAGACAAGCAGAGAGAAGGGGCAGGAGGCACTGCTGAGGGTGCCAGGCTAGGACATTTAAATAGCACCAGTGAGTGGCTGGGAAGAGGGGTTTGTGGGTACAGATAAGACAAGGGAGAAGAGGTTCTGTTTTTGCCTGGTCTGGAGGACGGAAGGTGTTCTGGGCCAGGGTAGGATGGGATGGGGGGGGGGCAGCCATGACAAGAAGTTACCCTGTCGGGGCGAGGTCCCTCGTATGGTATCCTGTGCTGAGGTTGAAGAGAACCAGGGGGAAAAGCTTTTCTCTGCTGGAAGGAGGGGGCTGTTGAGTAGCAGGGTAGGGCGGGAGAGCCGTGACCTCTGTGCTGTGGCTACAGAAGACCCCAGACTGGAGAGAGGAGCTAAACAGGAGCCAGTGTATGTCAGGGTGACCTGGGGAAGGGACAGGCAGGTATTCTGAGGGTATCAAGGAGAAATCTTGGCTGTTCACTCTGCGTCCTAGAGCATGGGGCATGCAGCTGATCCTTGGTCCTGCAGCTTGTCTTGTGCCTCTACTTTGAAGAGTGAAGGGAAGGAATTGAGGAAGTAGCAGCAGTTCTTCTGGTGCAATCCTCCTGGAGCCCTCATGTCCCATGGCAGCCTGGGGAGGAGGATGTCCTGCTCTAGGTAACACTTCTCAGCCCTGATGCGGGGGAGCATTGTACTGTGCTTCCTGCTCCCTCTCCTGCAGCAGAACTGCTCTAGCTAACCAAAGCCCTGAGGTGCCAGTGGGGGAGACAGAGCCACTGACCTGAAGGGAGGTGAGATGTAGGCCTGGGAAGCAGCTGGAGTGGTGCTGTGGCAGGCGAGAGAAGCCTGCTTTAAGGTCTTCCTGGGCTCCAAAGCCATCCTGGGTCTTGCATGTGATTGTTAAGCAGGGAAACACAATTTCAGATGATTGTGTAGCTAATCTGGGTTAGTGTGTCTCCTCTCCCCGAAGGGCCATATGGGGTGCAGCTGGCAGACGGGGGCCAGGAGAGGACGCCAGCGAGGGAGATGAGCTGGCAGGCTCAATCTTTCATTTTGTTTGCCATTCGTAAGGAACCTGAGGCATGGGGAGAAGGAGACCAGCTTCCAGCATCAGCCCGGACTATACATGCCAATCCGTCAACATACCTAGGGTGTTCAAGGGCAGGGCAGCAGCTGAGCAGGCAGAAGTGGGTTTTGAGTGTTCGGGGTTCCCAGACAGTCGGGTTTTCCCAGCATGCACCAAGATTGAACCACATCTGTGAACCATGGGGAGGGGTTTGTAACTGGCAAATTCAGGTTTGGGTTTATTACTGCCTGGGAAAGATTTAATAATTGAACTAAAAGGAGGTTGCCCAAGTCAGTCTGGTGGGGGGAGGGGGAGCAGGGTGCTGGCAGGGCTCCCCCCCAGCCCCTGAATTGTGTTCCTCAAGCTGCCTCTTGCCACTGTGAAGTTTACCTGTAATGTAGCCCATGCTGGGGTTGCCATCCTGAGTCTGTGGACAGCCTGGAATGAGAGGATGGTTCTCTGCTGTGCTCTGGACTCAGCCGTATCCAGGAGGTGGATATGGCCTCTGGGGACTACCCTGTGTGTAAGGGGATTCCCTGACAACACAGAGCAGCTGTGTGTGCTCTTCACTGCCCCTTCTCACTGCATCCCTGGAGCGCAGAGCTGGAACACGTTCCAGCTATTCTTAGCTTGTGGACAACCCCTGTGGGGACATAAGTTAGAGCAGCCTTGAGACTGCTCAGGTTTACACCTGGACTGGGTAGATCAAAGATACAGGGAGCAGAAAGGTGACTAAAGGAGCAGGAATGGTGCAATGGAAAATTGAGCGTGGTGACTGAGAGAAGCAATAACTGCCTCTGTTCATCTCAGTGGGTTGTTCATTTTGGAACCTTATAATGATGTAAACGTCAGTGGTGTTAACTGCAGAAACATCCAGTTAATATGCTTCTCTTACAATAGCGATCTGCCTTCCACATGTACAAAGCCCATCCTGCTCCCTGTCTGGCTGCCAAAGCCTCTATCCCACCCTACCCTCTGACAGCTTGGGTAAGGCAGTGATTCATTGTTGATACAAATGTCTGCAGCATGCTGACAAGCTAGGGCTGGGGTGAAGTGCACCGAATTCAGCCCCCCAGTCAGCAGGGTTCCACCTTTTCACCCAAATCTGGGGTTTCAAAAAGGTCAAGGGGCCGTAATCAATGATGTGGGGCAGATTCTCTGCCTGTTCTGCTCCAGTTGTGCCATTCAGGCAGCACAAAGGGAGCAAAAACCACCCTCAAGCCTCTGACTGAGGCTTCCACTAGGTGTGGAAGAGACCCCTGGAGGTGTAGGGCAGTGTAGACTGTCACAATTCAGGGCAGCTGCACCTGTATTCCCCCTCCGTGGTCCAGCAAGGGCTCCCACTCTAGGCTCCTGGCTCCTCAGCCATCACCTCTTGGGTGGAGACCCGCATCTCTCTTCCCCGATGGATTTTTCCAGGCTGCCCAGTTCCCTGCCTACACTGCGAGTTCCACAGCAAATCAGACCAATTAAGCAGGCCTGGTTTGCTTGCTCTTTGAAGGCTATGGACAGTGTGGTTGGCCACAGTTACAAGTTACCACACAGCTCTTTTGTGCTAAAGGGAAACGGTCACATTTTACAAACAATAGAAGAACCAGCATGCATGCTAATAAGCTTACCAGAGATCACCCCAACTCAGTCAGTCCTCTTAACCCCACCCAAGGGTTTTTCCTGGGGTAACAAGTTCATAACAGCTTTTGCTCAGAACAAGAACACCCATGAGCCTGAGGGTCACTGCTTTCTCCCGTTGGGTTCTCTGATCTTGTCCTCATGTAACAGTTGATCAGCAGACAAAGGTCCCTTCTTTGAGGCAAAGCTTTGAAGGGCAGCAAAGAGATTTCCTGGGATACCTACTTAACTGTAGAATTCCTTCTTGGCTGGCATGTTGTTTCAAATGGTGGTTTGATGCTTCTAACGCTTCCCAGGGTTTCCAACAGTCATGTCTCCCCCTGCTTCCCTGAGAAGTTACATACAATCTGACAATAATGCATAAACATTTGCATTTTTAATACCATGAACTCCCAAGACACCTAAACGTAATTCAGTAAGGTTTGTCCAGGAGATTTCAGGAGACAGCCAGATCTGTGACACACAGCTCCTACACTTCCTTCCCCACAGCCCTGGTGAGAAGGGGGAGTGGCTGCTACGCACTGTGCGTCTGCTATCCCTAGCTGGAGCAGAGTCCCTAGGGAACTGTTGTCAATTGGTGCAAGTTAGAGCAGCCCCTAGGATGCCCTAACCTTGGCTAGAGAGTGAATCACAGCTGTGCTTTCAGGCTGCTGGTGTGAATGTAGAGGGGTTTCTTCAGGCTCATGAGAAACAGGCAAGGCCCTGGTCCTCAGGCCTGCTCTACACCTAAAACTTAGGTCCACCTGGCTGCGTTGCTCAAAGGTGTGAAAAATTCGCACTCCTGAGAGAGGTTGTTAAGCTGATATGAGCCCCAGTATAGACACTGCAAGGTCAAATTCTTCAACCTAGGTCCTGCCTTTCGAGGGGTCAGATTGACTATAGCGACAGAAAACCCCCTTCCGCTGCTGCAGTGTCTACACTACAGTGCTGCAGCTGTGCCACTCCAGTGCACCTAGCATAGACACGGCCCCAGTTGTGTTAAGTTAGAGCCCCAGCAGCACCCTGGTTTAGACAAGTAGTTAGGGCACTGGCCTCGGAGCCAAGACACCTGGCTTCAGCCACTGACACTCTGTGTGATCTTGGCCAAGTCTCCTCTATGCCTCAATTTCCAGCAGTGGTAAAGTGGAGGCCTAGACATCTTTGCAGCGCATGTGGAGATATGGGTGCCAAGCACATGGAAACACTAAGTGGGAATGGAACAATGAAATGAATACTTACTGACAGAGTGCCCACACACAGGCTTTGTAACTGGAGTGAACCCTTCCTGGCTGGCTGTGTTATGTTCTTGGTACTGCCTGTTGTTTCGTTCCTCTGTTCCTGGTGATCTCAGGGCATGTTCTGAGCTATATGGGGGATCGCCTACGTTCGGCTTACCCTGCCCCATCCCCCAGCTTAGCTCTTCTGGCTCAAAGGAACAGGTTGTGTCCAATTCCTGTGAATTCTCCCACAGGAGCAAGGGTGAATGAGGGTGTTGAGGGGGCGCGTGCCCTTTGCAGGGATGCTATAAGGAGCACCACGTACCTTATCTGCCCAGGGAGCTGCACTCACGTGTCTGCTTGCTCCTGCTCCTTGGCACCCATGGATGCCCCCTTTCGACAGAGTCTCACTTCTCTCCCTGTGGCTCTGCTGTATCCCTGGCCTATCCCCTGCACATAAGCTGCTGTAATGCTCCATCTCCCCCGGCCGCCTGTGGGGAGGGGGAGGCTGAGACTAGTGAAAGAGCTCTGGTAAGGAGTGATGCCAGTGGAGGGTGGGCATGGGGCAGATCCCTTTTCATTAGGAACCCTGGGGAAAGGATCCCTGGAAGGTTGTGCTGAGAAGCAGCTGGCACAGGAAGAAATCCATCACACCATTCTGCTGTCCACCTCCAGAGCACTTTGCCAGCAGTGATCCTCCAGCCCCTGGGTCTTCCTGGCCTTGCTGCCGCTCCCACTCTGCAGGGTCGTAGCCCAGCAGTTAGCCTCCCAGTCCTGTGGTCAGGGTCCTGCCCCAGAACTCTTCAGCTGGTCCAGAGACCCAAAGTCAGCCTGGCATGGGGTGCTACAGGGACTTGAGTCCCACTTCAGCATCCCTGCCTCACCTTTTCCCCCGCTGTAGCATTGGTCGCCATTATCCAAAGGGGCTGGCTGTACAGTCTGAGTGGCTATTCACTTCATTTAGCAGTGGTTGTGGGGGAGGCCCGAATGTGTGTAGTCTAACCCCTCCCCTGAATGATCCACTGCTTTTAGGGGGCTGTGTGTGTGAGGGACATGTCTTGAGGTGGCACAGGGCTAGGTGTACCCAGGGTGCGTTCCCCGGGGGCTGGGATCTGCCTGTGCAGGGAGTTGGGGCCGGGGCCTGGGCGTGCTGGGTAAATCTCCAGAGCGCTGAAGGTGGGGTGTGTGTGCAGGATGCCAGGCTGATAAAGTGAACTGGCAGGCAGCCTTGGGGCTGTTTGCTCCCTCCTCCACCCCCCAGCTCCTTATCTCTCCAGTTCTCACTCCTGGCAAGGCTCCTGTCCATGGCGCCAGCTGCGGCGCCAGCTGCTGCTCCAGCTAAGGAGTCAGTGGCCCCAGCTTCCTGCCCTGCCTGTATCTCCTGTTGCTGAGGGCAGCCTGGTTCCTTCAAACAAGGGGGCTTTGGTGAGGCCTGGTATGACCCCTCCTCTTCCCCTCCCTGGCTTGGTGCCATCTGGAGTTCATGGCAACGCCTGTGAGGCCAGGCACAGTGGCTCCTGGCATGAGCGTGTGACTCCTCCAGGAAGGAGACTTGCGTGGATCTCGAGTAGGGTGACCAGATCACCTAGGTTAAATATCGGGACGCAAGGGGGCTGGGCACGGGCAGAGCAAAAAAAACAACCACCCCACCCCCGATTCCTCCTCCCTCCGCAAGCGCTGGAGGGAGGCCCGGGAGATGCAGGGGACCGCGGGGCTGGGGTGAGTGTGAGTCTGGCCTGGGCCCGAGCAGGCAGGACTCGGGCGCGGTACCTGGAGGGAGAGTAGGGGGAGGCCTGCGGGGTCAGGCGGCGGCTGTTCTCCCCCCCTGGGCAGCGAGACTCGGGAGCAGCCGCTGCTGCAGCTCCCACTGCCGCCGGGGGAGGAAGCGGCCGCTGGCCAAGCTTGGCGGCTGCGGCTCTGACGCCCACGAAGCCACCGAGGCCGGGCCTGCTGCGGTGACCCAGCGCGCACGCTGCACCCAGCCCCCTGCCCAGCTGGTGCAATCCCGCGGGCGGCCCCGGAGTGGGGGCAGCAGGGGAGCGAAGGGGGCTGGGCTGCCGATGCCTCCGCCGAGGATTGCACCAGCTGGGCAGCCGTCCCAGACGCTGGGCGCAGCCTGCGCGCTGCTGGGTCCCCGCCGCAGGCCCGGGGGTGCGGGCCGGCGCCACGGTCGGCCACTTCCTCCCCCGCGGCGGGGAGCTGTGGCTGCTCCCGAGTCCCGCTGCCCGGGGGGGAGAACAGCCACCGCCTGGCCCCGCAGGCCACCCCCTACACTCCCTCTGGGCCCTGCGCCGAGTCCCGCCTGCTCGGCCCAGGCCGGACTCTCACTCACCCCGGCCCCGCGCTGCCCTGCGTGTCCCGGGCACGGCGGGCCTGGCAAGAGGCGGGGATTTGGGGAGGGCGCGAGCCCTTCCGGGCTCCGGAGCGTTCGCGTGTTTGCCCGGTGTCCAGACCTGGCGCTGGTCGGGCCGTCTGGTCACCCCGCTCATGGGTCAGCAGGGAGGTGCGCGGCTGGGGCTGCTCAGAGCCCAGGAGAACGGGCTGCAGGGAGCAGCGCAGGCCTGGCTCCAGGGGGATGGCCTGGCTGGGCCCCGAGGGGAGAGCTGGAAACGTGCCATGACCCAGCTGACGTGCCAGAGTTGGAGGTGGGGGGTGGCCCCGTGCCCCTCTCTGACGGGTTTGTGAGAGCAGCTGTTCAGCGGGACTCAGCAGCCAGGACTCCTGGGTTCCAGTCCCAGCTCATCTGCTGTCTTGCTTTGTGACCTGGACAAGCCACTCCATAGCGCGGCCTGTTTCCCACTGCAGCAAGCGGGGGTGAAACTGACTAGGCTGGGGGTGAATCGGCTAATTTTGGCCTAGTGCTTTTAGGTGTGACAGGCTTAGCACGAGGACTCCCCGCCCCTGCGGGCAGGTTCCTGCCAGGCACAGGGCTGTGTTGTGCATAGGGCAGTAGGAGACGGGGATGTGTCCGGTTGTCCAATGGGGGAGGCAGTTCAGACCCTGTGACTATGGATCCTTTAACCTGACGCTCTGTGGATGGGGCCACATTAGAGTCCTGGGGGCAGAGCTGCTGTGATCTCTGGCTGGGGTGGAAGGATTGTCTGTGCTGTGGCAAGCTAGGCAGGGGCTGGTTGGGGAATGCATGGGGGTGGGGACAGGCAGGTTTGGCAGGGCTGTGTGCTGAGTCTCCTTTGGTTTCCTGCCTGTCTCCTTGCTCAGATGCTCGGCTACTGAGACTGCCTCCCCCCTCCCCGCCCCCATCAAGAGGCACAGAGAAGGGACACTGAATGCTCAGAGAAGAGCTTTGCCTTGTCTGTGTGTCCTGCAGCCTTCTCCCCCTCTGGCCATCAGCATGACCCCCAGCTCTGCACCCAGTATGGTGCTGGCTTGCTGTTCCTGGCAAGATCCCACCCACCAGCTGTGTCTATGCCCCCTGCCACTCTTGGTGTGCTGGGCTTTTCTGTGGCTACTCACCCCGTATTCCTTCCCCTTGGCACACTGCCTGGGCCTTACCATGCAGCTCCTGCCTCGTGTCCCCAGCCCCTGGGTTCTGCCCCCAGGTACACTCTCAATCACCTTTCCTATTGAGGCTATCCTAGGGGCAGCCCCTGCTCTGCCCAGCACAGAGCCATGTGATGGGCACCCTGGGCCCATCTCCATGAGTGGGCTAACCTGCTTGTCTTTTCCTCATCTGAATTGGGGGTGACTTCTTCGTGGCCTCTGCAAATGCCTGGTTGAGGGGACCTCCTGTAGTGCCACCTGCTTGTTGCTAGTGGAAGCAGGGCACTGACCAGAGCTGGTGGAGGTGGGGGTGTGGGTGACGCGCAGGTTCCTGTCCCCATTTGGCACAGCGAGTTCCAACCGCTCCTCTGACTCAGGAACACCTGCCAGTGACTAACAGCTGCCAGCCCAGCCCATCCTGATCCCAGATGGATGGGGAGCAGATGGAAGCAGGGGCAGGGACAAGGAACTGTCTGGAAGAGTCACTCACTCCTAGTGCTTTCAGCTTCTCTGCCAGCCTGTTGTTCTCTTGGGCTGTCTGGTCCTGAATGTGTCCCTGCCCAGCACCTCCGTGTCCTTCTGCAGCTCTCCTGGCGCTGGGCACTTGACTGCCCCTTTAGCTCTGTCCTCCAAAACGGCTTAGCCACAGTCTTGCAAAGCCAGCGCCTAACATCAGGCTCTCGTGAGACCCCAGTCTGTAAGTGTGTGTGCTGGAGTGGGCCTTGCCTGAATGACCCCCTTGCCTGAGTACCCACCCATGGTAAAGGGGGTTCTCCGGGCCACAGAACACTAGCAGAGCTGACTGGTGGCTGCCCACACATTCCCGCCCTGCAGGGGCAATGGCAGATGGAGCTTCCCCGAACCCCGCATGGGGCCTGGGGGGCCAGAAGAGCTGGTCTGTGCTCAGCAGTGTGTGCGGACACCCCTGCTCATTTCAGCACCTTGCACAGTGGAATGGCTCTGGCTGGGCTGCTCTCATCCCTTTCCTTTCTCACTGTCTCCCCAGCCCTGGTGATGGATCTTGTCTGAAACTTGGCCTTCTCCCCTACCTTGGCTGCTAGAGGATCTCTGCTTCCTCTCCTCCCCCTTCAGCTGCCTCTCTGTGATGTCTGGCTGTTACCCAACCCTGCTTCTGGGCACCGGTTGCGTTACTTGAGTGACCTTGTTACAGCCCTGGAGTGTAAGGAGAGACAATGTGGTCCAGTGGTTGGAGCCAGGAGCCCCAAGGACTGTTCCCAGCTCTGCTGATGAATCCTTGTGTGAGCTGGATGCCTGGGAGCTGCAGAGAGCTTTGAGGCTGGTTGTGGGCTCCAGCGATGCCCATTTACTATTTATCACGCCACAGAGGCTGATGTTGGTGGGATTCCCCTCTCGCTGATATGAGTGACTCAGATTAAAAGCCTTTGTGGGCCCACATGTGGCTGGAATCGGTGAGCTTCTCACGTTCCTGTGAAAGCCACGTGGCCAGGCCTGCAAGAGCTGGGGCCTGGCGTGATGTAGCCCCTTGTGAGGCTCTCCTTCCTTCACAGATTCCTGCCTAGCACGGCACCTGCTGCAGTGGAGCAGGGCCAGCTGGGGACACAACCACAGCCTGCACCCGGCATCACCTGCCATGCGGGCCGTGGAGAATACAGGTCCCTGAGTGCCAGAAGCCGCCAAGCACCCTGGGTCCGCACCTCCTTGTTCACTGGCAGGGCAGCTCCAGTCAGGGCTGTTTTCTGAGCACTAGGGTTCCTGGCAAGTTGCCATCCCAGCCCTTCAGTTCACCACTCCTGGCATACACTTAATTTCTGGTGTCGTCCACAGCACATCCTGTGTGAAACCTGCAGCTGCACCTGTCGCGCTGATCCCTGGGGGACACGGCACTGCATGCGTGGGAGCCATTTCTTGGTCCCTGCTCTGGGCTAGTGGGCTATGGAGCGGGGACGCCACGCTCAACAGCAGGCTGGAGGCTGGCTGGAGCAGCCTGATGAGTGCCTGGGTATGACTTGTACCCTGTCAAGTCACCCTGTGAAACACTCTGCTGGACAGCCTGCTGGGAGGCTAGCCAGTTCCACAAGGGCTAAGGACATCTGGCCACAGTATGGCCAGCTCTGATGCCCTGCTCCACAGCAGCGGTCCAAGGCTCTTATATTACCGCCAGGCCCGGGGCCCTCACTGCACTATATCATGCCCGTCTCCCCTGCCCCTCCGCCCCAAGAGAAGGGCTCTGCAGCTGCGGATTTCCTTTTAGCCAAAGGCAGCACAGCGAGTGTCCCAGTGGCTGGTGTGAGGGGTCATCCCTGTATTCACACCCCCGCAGTCTCTCTGGGAGAGGAGACCTCCCAGTGCACTCTTCCACAGCAGTGGGAAGGCCCCTCCCTCGGAATAGACGGGGCTTTGGTCACATGTGAGCCAGGCTCACCCCTGTAGGTAAGATTCCTGCCAACCCAGCCTTGCAGCTTTGGGCTTTGTTCAAATTACAGTGGGCCGGGATGGTGCGTGTGTATTGTCAGGGGAGTGGATGGGATGATGGTGTCCCACAACTGCTCCTGTAGCTGCTGCAGCCTTGTCTGCAGGATGCAGCTTTGTAATGCAGAGCTGGTGGCCTGAGCACTGGCATCTCCACAGCATTAAAAACCTGTGCTGGCCTGTGCGAGCTGGCTCAGGCTAAGGGGCTGTTTAATTACAGTGTGATGTTGGGGCTTGAGCTCTGGGACCCTCCCACCTCACAGGGTCCTAGAGCCCAGGCACTAGCCCGAGCCCTAAGGGTATGTCTACACAGCAATAAAAACCTGTGGTGCCGTCTCGGAGCCTGGGTCAATTGGCTTGAGCTGCAGTGCGTACGTTTGGCTCGAGCTGGGTCTGGTCCCTGAAACTCCCAGAGAGGGGTGAGTCTCAGAGTCCGACTCCAGCCCCAGCTGGAACATCTATGCTGCAGTCTGTAGCCCCGTGATCCAGATTCAGCTGATCTGTCAGCTGCGGCTGCGCCGCAGGGCTTTGACTGAAGCGCAGACGTCCCCTTACGGTAAAAGGAAGCATGTTGCAATGGTACGGATTGCTGGAGCAATGGCTGGTGCACACAGGGTAGGTGCTGAATACAGACTGTCGCCCTGCTCCTGATGCCAGGGCCCAGGCTTGACTCCTGGTTCAGGTCTCTGGCACCACACACGGCTACATTCGCAGGAGCTGCTGACCCTGTGGGAGCAGCACGGAGGGCCCTGAAGGGAAGATGAGGCCTCAGCTGTTCTGCAGCCCTCCCGAGCTAGGAGCAGCGCTGATGGGCTCTGAGCAATGGCTGGCAAAAGATGGGGATTCCCAGGACTCCTCTGGATCTGCTTGTGTCTATGGTGGGGATGCCCTGGCAGGTGCCATGTGGACACTGTAGGGGCCTGGGTGTTTTGGGCAGGGCTAAAGGGAGGCTGTGTGCAGAGTGGACGAGTGCGAGTCAGCAGCGTGTGCAGGAGGGTGGCAGTGGGGGAGAGGGGTGAGGGGGCTGAGGAGCATGTGGGGTAGGGTGCAGAGGGAATGTGAGGCGGTGGGGGGAGTGAGCCTGTGGGAAGTAGGGAAGGGGGTGGGGGGAGTGAGTGGAAGCAGGGGTGTGTGTAAATGGGGCAGGCATTCTGAGGGTGGGGAGGGCCTGGCTGTTGTGGAAGGTGGAGTGTGGCAGGGTGGGGTACAGGCCAGGACTGGAGGGAAAGGGGTATAGGAGTGGGCAGGGTGTTGGGGCAGTGCAGGGGGGAAGGGAGCAGAGTCTGTCACTGTGGGGCGGGCAGGCAGTCAGGGAGTGGGCAGGGGAGGGGCTGGGCCTGGCAGTGGGGTTGGTGGGACCCAAGGCCTGTGGGGAGGGTGAAGGGTCTGGCCCTGTGGGTGGGCACACTGGTTGCCTTGCTGGCAGCCGGGGGAGTCAGGGGGGTGTCTGGACAGAGGAGACTGGGGAGATGGGAGTGCAGGGAGGTGGGGACCTCAGGCTGGTTCTGATTGCCCAGCAGGGAACACCAGAGCTGCCCTCAGCCCCTAGTCACTGATACGCCCTGAGGCTCAGGTAGCCGGGCTGCTCCCATAGGCTGGCCTGGCTGCACGTGGGCCTGGGGAGTGGGCTCTTATGACTAACACTGGTCAGATGGGGCAAATTGCCTGAGCAGGGGCGGGATGGGATCAAAATGTCATGGGACGTGAGCGACTCTGGAATCCAGCCCAGCCCAGGGAGGTACTAGGGGCACCTGGGTTCAAACCCCACCACGGGCCCAGGACAGGGCTCCACAGGGGCTCTAACTCTGGCCGAGACTTGCAGGCTCGTTTCCTCCTCTTCATTGTGAGCTCTTCAGGGCAGGGACTAATGTCTTTGCTGTCCTCTGGGGCCCTCGGGAGCTTCTGTGCTGCGGAGAGTGGGTTTGATCATTGGTATTGTGGTAGCACCCAGGAGCCCTAGTCACGGATTGGGGTCTCACTGCACTAGGTGGTGTACAGGCACAGAACAGACACGCTCCCTGTGTCTCTGGCGAGACTCGTCTGGCTAGTTCTGGTGCCATCCAATGTGTGTGTGACCCCTATGAACCCTGTTGGCACCTAGGCTTTGGAACGGAGCAGACCTGTTGGTCATCTGTGGTTGGAGCTATTGGTGCCTCCAGCTGAAACCCACAGAGAGCAGCTGCAGGAAGACGGAGGTAAATCATTCCTGTTAACCTCTGAGTTTACAACAAGAAGCAATGGGCTCAAATTGCAGCAAGGGCGGTTTAGGTTGGACATTAGGGAAAACTTCCTAACTGTCAGGGTGGTTAAGCACTGGAATAAATTACCCAGGGAGGTTGTTGAATCTCCATCATTGGAGATTTTTTAGAGCAGGTTGGACAAACACCTGTCAGGGACAGTCTAGATAATACTTAGTTCTGCCCTGAGTGCAGGGGACTGGACTAGAGACCTCTTGAGGTTCCTTCCAGACCTATGATTGGAATGGAGTTTGCTGGCATGTCCAGGAGGGCTGCGAGGGTCGTGGAGCTGAGAGATGAGGTTGGGGTGTGACCACCAGGTGTTGTCCTAGACCCAAGTCTCTTTCTCCAACATGCGCTTGGCTTGGCTTGGGGAGGGGACTTGTGCAACTTCACTGCCCAGGAGTTTGGGAAGGTTTCACTCAGCAAGCTATTGGCTTCTTGTTGCCCACAGGGGTAAGTGGCCAGAACGGAGACGCAGCATCCTGCTGTTTCTGCAGCGTGTTGCAGAGGTTCTTCTGAGCAGTGGTGAGAGATTCCACACACACCCCCAGCTCGACTGCTGCTGCCTCTGCAGCCGCATCCTCTTTGTGTTCTGCAGGAGCCTCCCATCCCTGTTCAGTTCAGTGCAGTAGCTGAGCAAAACCTCCATGTGAAGTGTGTCTTGGAATGGGAGCAAGGGTGGGGAGCCCGGCAGGGTTAGCTGCCTCCTCATGAGGCCAGCATGTCTCCTGCCATGTTCTGCTCCTCCAGGGAGCTGGGCTGGAAGGTCACTGGTCACCTTTGACAAATGCTGTTTAAAATGAAAAGACTTGGGCACAAGTGGAGTGAATTGGGAGGCCTTAGCTAGTCCCCGCTGGATGCGGTTCAGATCACAAAATCTCTGCCGTCTGTCACCGTTCTATACTGCGGTCAGTCTTCAGGAGAGCTGCTCAGACTGGACTAGCAAGGGGGGACTGCAGGGCCAGACTGAGGGGACCTGGCTCAGCTGTAGAGGGGCTGGGCCTGCACTGGCAGAGCAATGGGGGCTGTAGGTCAGGACTGAGGGGCATTGGCAGGGCTGTGTGTAGGAGGATCAGGAAGGAGTTTCCCCTCAGATCAGATTGGCAGGGACCCTGGGGGGGATTTCGTCTTCCTCTGCAGCATGGGGCATGGGTCACTGGCAGGTTTAAACTGGTGTCAATGGTGGATTCTCTATCACTTGCAGTCTTTAACCCATGGTTTGAGGACGGCAGTAACAGCCAGAGGTTGGGGGTCTGTTACCGGAGGGGGTGAGTGAGGTTCTGTGGCCTGCAATGTGCAGGAGGTCAAACTAGGGGATCGTGATGGTCCCTTCTGACCTGCACGTCTCTGAGACTGTCTAGCTTCTGCTTGGCTGTGCCTGGCTCCGCTCGGTGCATTTGATCTCTCACTTTCACCAGCACTAAATTCCTCAGCTGGATTCCGGGCTCAGCTCTAGTGAAAGGATCCAATTATTTCCGAGCTTTCAGCATCTCCATTTGCTGCCCATATTTTCAGTGCTAGTGTCTGCGCCGGCTGGAATTCTGAGTGATTAACGTGGCTGTGACATGCCTCCTAGGGGTGTTATCTTCGCGCTGTCCCCCACCCCCCTTCCTCCTCCAGCAGAGAGCGAGCGAGCGAGCGCGAGACAGGCAGACGAGACAAAGGTCTGTCCCCAACCCGGCTATCCCCTGCCTGTGGTTTCCCTGCTTGTGTGTTTTCTTAGGCTCCTGGTTAACATCTGAGCTGCCGTGGAACTGTGAGGCTTTGGCCTGTCCTGCTCAGGTTTGAGCTGGTGGGCTGGGTGGTGGGGAGGTGGGGGTGGGAAGCTGGTTGCTTCTCTGAATGGACGGAAGGTTTTTAAGCTGCTTTTCATTCTTTGAGGGCCTGTAAAACTGCTTGGGCATGGGGGTTGGGGGGCAGGCATGCACGGAGGGGACGGGAGAGGGTGAAGTGCAGGCAGCAGGAGTGGGGGCGTGGAGAGGGGAGAGGCAGGGGACCAGGACTTCATGGAGCACACAGGTGGGGGAGGTGGGAACAGTCACACGACCCCTGTTGTTGTGTAATGTTTGAAACGTGCTCTTCAGACCCGCTGAGTGAACGTCCCCTTCTCCTCCCCTCATAGAGCAGCGTCATTATCCCTATCTTACAGATGGGAAACTGAGGCATGGAGTGGGGAAGTGACTTGCCCAAGGGCACACAGGGAGTCAGTGGCAGAGCTGGGAAAGAGATGGCAGGGGTCCTAGCTCTTCAGCCCCTGCTCTAACCTCTAGACATGCTGCTTTGGAGGAAAGCAAGTTGCATTGTGTTATCCTGGTGTGGTACCTGCACTCAGGCTCGCATCTGAGACCTCCAGTCTCCAAGGGCTGCTCTAGGGAGATCATGTCACAGTGTAGATCTCCAGTGGCACTTCGGTCACCTCTGTAATGAACAGTGAGTGTGTCTGTGGGGCAAGGAGGCCCAGGTCACTCTCAGAGAGCACCTCTTGTTCCTGCCCACATACCCACCGTGCTCTGCACCATGGGAGAAACCAGATGAGTCTGGGGCTAGATTGAAGTTCCTTGAGGTGAGTAAGAGCTTCTCCTATCCAAGGGAGAACCCTGGAGCCTGTCTTATCCATCAGGACAGCGTCCGTGCTCCTGGGCCATGGGGAGGACCCCGGGAGCAGTCATCTACAGGGTACCACCCAAGGGAGGTGCATGGTGCAGCTGGCTCTGGCTGTTGTCGGAATAGACTGCCTACACTTGCGATGGTGTGTGGAGTACAGGCACTACACGTGTAGCTACACACTACAGTGAAAGGCAGGCTGCATCCATGCTTGTCACTGCGGTGTCACCTACACACTGGTGAAAAGCTCTGGCGGTGGGGGCGCGGCAGGGGAAGGCTCTGGCTGGGGGGAGGCAGCAGAGGAAGGCTCTGGCTGGGGGAGGCGGTGGGGAAAGGCGGTGGCTGGGGGGCACGACAGCGAAAGGCGGTGGCTGGGGGGAGACGGCGGGGAAATAGGCGTGTGCGTGAGGGGGGGGGGGGGGGCTGCGGCGGGGAAAGGATCTGGCCGGGGGGAGGCGGTGGGGAAAGGCGTGGCTAGGGGGGTAGGCAGCAGAGGAAGGCTTGGACTGGGGTGGAGACGGCGGGGGAAAGGCTGGTCTGGCTGGGGCGGCGCGGCGGGGAAAGGATTGGCAGGGGGAGGCGGTGGGGAAAGGCGGTTTGGCTGGGGAAGGCGGCCAGGGGGAAGGCTCTGGCTGGGGGAGGCCGGTGGGGAAAGGCGTGGCTGGCGGGGGCGCGGAGGGGAAAGGCTCTGGCTGGGGGGAGGCGGGTGGGAACAGGCGGTGGTGGGGGAAAGGCGGGCAGTGGGAAGGCTGTGGCTGGGGGGGCGCGGGCGGGGAAAGGGCTCGGCTGGGGGAGGCGGCGGGGAAGGCGGTGGCTGGGGGCGCGGGAGGGATAAGGCGGTGTTGGCTTGGGGGACGGCTGGCGGGGAAAAGGCTCTGGTGGGGAGGCGTGCGGGGAAAGGCTCTGGCTGCGGGGAGGCGCCGGGGGAAAGGGCGGTGGCTGGGGGGCGGGCGGGGAAAGGCTGGTGGCTGGAGGGAGCAGGGGGGGAAAGGCGGTGGCTTAAGGTTGGGCGCGGCGGGGAAAGGCTCTGGTGAACTGGAGGGTGGTTGGCGGGGGAAAGCTCGGTGGTGGTGGTCGGTGTGAGGGTCGAATTTACTCGGCCGAGAAGATAAGATCGCCTGGGGGAGAGCAGGCGGGTGGAAGCTCTGAGGCTTGGGGGGAGAGGCTGCGTGGTGGGGGGTCGGTGATGGCGGCGGCGGGAAAAGGCGGTGGCCTGGCAGGTCCAGGCGGGTTGGGAGGCTGGGGGCTGGGGGGACGGTCGCGGGGATAAGGCCTGGTGGGCGTGGTCATTGGCGCGGCGGGGAAATGGACGGTGGCTGGAGGAAATGGCGGGCGGGGAAAGGCCGGTGGGCTGCGGGGGCGCGACGTGGGAAAGGCGGTGGCTGGGGAAGGCTCTGGCTGGCGGGAAGGCTCTGGCTGGGGGGAGGCAGGATGGGGAAAGGCTTGGCTGGGGGAGGCGTGGGGAAGGCTCTGGCTTGCGGGGGAGGAGGCGGCGAGGAAGCGGTGGCTGGAACGGGCGCGGCGAGGAAAGGGCTTCTGGCTGGGGGAGCGCGGGGGGATGAAAGGCCTGGCTGGGGTAGGCGGCGGGAAAGGCTCTGTGCTGGGGGAGGCGGGTGGAGAAGGCTGGTGGCTGGGGGAGGCGGGTGGAATGCTCTGAGCTGGGGAGGATTGGCGGGGGCGCGGGCGTGGGGGAGCGCGGCGGGGGGAAAGGCGGGTGCTGGGGGAGGCGGCGGGGAAAGGCGTTGGCTGGGGCGGGTGAAGCGTTGGGAGGCAGGCGGGGAAAGGGGAGGCGCGTGGGCGGGTGCTGGGAGCGTGGGCGGCTGGGATGGCGCGGGGAAGGCGTCTGGCTGGGGGAAGGCCTTCTGGCTGGAGGATCGGGCGCAGTGGCGGGAAAGGCTCTGGCTGGTGGGAGGGCGGCGGGGAAAGGCAGGTGGCTGGGGCCTGGGCGCGGGGAAGGCTCTGGCTGGGGGAAGGCGGGCTGGCATGGGAGCGCGGCGGGGGCAAAGGCGGTGCTGGGGGCGCGGCGGTGAAAGGCGGGCTGGGGGAGGGCTGGCGGGAAAGGCGGTGGCTTGAGGGGCGCTGGGGGGAAGGCTCTGGCTGGGGGGAGGCGGTGGGGAAAGGCTCTGGCTGGGGGGAGGCGGTGGGGAAAGGCTCTGGCTGCGGGGAGGCGGCGAGAAAGGGCTCTGGCTGGGGGGCGCAGTGGGGAAAGGCTCTGGCTGGGGGGAGGCGGCGGGGAAAGGCGGTGGCTGGGGGGGCGCGGCGGGAAAGGCTCTGGCGAGGGGAGATGGCAGTGGCAGGGAAAGGCTCTGGTGACAGGAGCTAGTATGACACACAGCTGGGTAGACATGGGGGCGCTGCATGGGTCCGCAGAGAGCCCTGTAGGGTTTATACCCCGAGGGTTCGGGTGTGTAAGACACTCAGCTGTCCTCTGCCTAAGCCTTACCTCCCTGTCTTCACGTGCAGTCTCTGCGCACTGCTGAACATGTAAACATGCCTTTAGAGTGTGTCCACACTGCGTTCGAAACCCCACAGCAGCGCGTCTCCGCAGCCAGCTCTGCAGACTCGGGCTTGCACTACAGCACCCAAGCCAGCTGGTGCGGCCTGGAGCTCAGCTCTGAAGCCTGGGGGTAGGGTGGTGGGTGGGGAAAGGTCTACGCTGCTGTTTACTCGACCCAGGTTGTGTGACTCACTGCCGTGGCTTTAGCACAGTGTAGATGTACCCAGTGTCCTGCCTGCTGCAGGGTCTCAGAGACCTGCCTCAGGTGTGCAGAAATCAATCCCTATTGGTTAGAACGAAGGCTCTTAGCTTGCGGGAGCTCCCTCTTGTGGCAGCGTAACACAGTCCCTTTGACCCGTGGCTAGCTGTCTGCCCTTGCTGCCAGTTGAGGGAGGTTCTGCCAGCTGTTCTATAGCATTTCCGTTCGTGGAAAGGAACGCGGCTCCCACGGGCCCATGAGAGCTGCCAGAGATCCTCTGCATCTGTCCCTGGTCACCTCTCCCTTCAGGTTCTGCTGGGTGGGCGACTCAGGCCGGCTACCTGCAGCCTGCCTCCCTTAGCCCCAGATGCAGCTGGACAAAGGCAGGGCCATATTCAGCCCTTCCTCCTTGCCCAGGGGGGCCTGGCTCATGGCTCTGGGGCAAGCGCTTCATCGGTGGCTCCTCCGTTTCCCTCTCTCCTTTCCCCCTTTCCGCCTCAGTATCTCCTCTCTACGGGTGGTGGCATTCGTGTCACAACCTCCTGCGCCCCTGCCCAGGCCTTGCTGCCTGTTTGCATGCTCTAGGCCCAGCTTGGATGCTGTGCTGGGCACCTCGTGACTCTGCTTTGTCTACTTGGCCAGATTCCCCAGGCCCCACGTAGGATGGCGGGAGCCTGGGCTTGGATCTCCAGGCCCTTGGAGCTGCAGAGCCCCCATCTGTCCCTGACTGTTGTAGCTCCCAGCAGGAGGGGCTCAGAGCTGCACTGGCCTCTTGTCCTCACCTCACCCCTTGCCAGGTGTTTCCCTTGAGTCTGTCCACTGCCTTTCCCCTTCCTCTCAGGCTCCCACAAAGGTCTCAGGCTTCTCATTCTTCCAGACCCTTCTCCTTGGGCAGGGGCAGGAGGGCCAGTGGAACTGATGCCAGCCTATGCAGGGATTCCCTGTCTTCGGCCCTGTCTGCACGGAACACATCCACACTTGGCTTACCTTGGGGGCGTGGGAGCATTACAAGCGCTGACTGCCCAGATTACACTGTGGTCAGCCATGCCTGAACCCAGGTGTCTGGCTCTGGCCTGGTTGCACTGGTGCCAGCTATAATGCACCTTTCCCCCGATGTGGGTGGGAAACCACCAGTTCAGCTAGTGTATCCAAATCCATCCCCCAGTGCCATGCTGATCCCAAAGCCCTGCTCTCAGCACCAGCACCCCCTTTCTCTGCAGATAGCTCAGTGGTTTGAGCATTGGCCTGCTGAACCCAGGGTTGTGCACACGAAAGCATTGTGCATGAACTGGTGCACCTAGAGGCTGCTGGTGCAGGCTGAAGGTTCACTAGTACAGGTGAACGAAGCACTGTTTGAACGAGTATGATATAGAAGGGCACTAGGGAGCGTTACGAAGAGATTACTCAGTGCGCTATTATGAAACGGTTGCACTCATTGAAGGTGCGCCTCCTTGTGGCTGAGTGTGGGAACTAGTTGTCACCCCATCTGGGGCCCCTTCGGCCGGTTGCTCGCTCTGTGGTCCCCCCCCCGTCTCCGTGAGTCAGCCAGGTCACTGTCTAGTATTCCCCCCTCCCCTCCTCCTGCGTAACAAAATCCCACCAACCAAGCTGTCCCTCTGCCATCCTAGCTCCAAGCCTGAGCCACTTTGCCACTGGCTGGTAGAGGAACCTGGGTTCAGCCCAGGGAGCCTGTGACCAGGCGTCTCCCTTGCTGGTTCCCTGGGCTCCTTCCTGCCACCCTTTCTAGCTCCTGGCCTGTCTTTGGGTTTACCACCAGAGCTTCCTCTGCTCTCCATGGCTACTTCACTCCCTCAACCTCTTCTCCAGGGCCGGACCCAGGGCTTACACCCCCCTGGCTCTGCCCCTTGCTGCTGGCTAGCTCCCTTTCCCGCTAGGGCGTGACTGCAGAGCTCATCCCCCCATCTTCTCCCTGCTCTCACTTCCTTGCTTTAGACCCCAATCCCAGCTCCTCCTCTGCCTGTAGGCGCTGGTTCCCCTGCTGGCCCCCATTGCCTGCTCAGGGCTTGTGGGCGGTGGACACCCCATCACAGGCGTGTACAAGGAGAGAGCCCCCCCCCGCCCCCCGTTGGACATTATATAAAACCCGGCAGTTGCGAAAACTGAACCCTGACCAATCAAAGAAATAAAGCCCCCAAACCAGAGCCCCATGGTGAGCGTTCTCAGCTGGGAGGCGGGAGACCTGCGTTCAGGACCCCAGTCTACCTGAGTGGAAGCAGAGACTTGACGGTGGGTCTCCGGCATTACGGATGAGGGCACTAATCACTGGGCTGCGGGGTACTTGGGGTGGGGCTCTGTCTTTCCTGTGGAACTGTTCCCCATTGAATAAATACAAACGCATTGAGTGGGCAGAGCGAGCGTGTGTGTGCCTCAACCGGCTGGGGATTCAGGCACTCGGGGTGGGGGACACACTCAGGCTCTGCTCCCTGAGCCAAGGAGCAGTTTTGATTGACCCAAAACTGCATTTCTGAGCAGATAAACTCTTGCCCCACTCTGTGCATGTCCCGGACAATCTGGCGTTGCCGCGGTGACGAGACACACATATTTGGGTGTGACCCTGGTAACTCTGTGTCGCTCCTCCGGGCACCGCAGTCAACATCCTTCATGTCCCAGAGTGCAACTATCTTGCTTGGGTGCCCCTCTGCTCCAGGACTGTCTTCAGTAGGGTTGATGTGCTGCTGTCCTTCTTCTGCCCTTTGAGTGCCCCATCACCATGGCTTCTAGGCCTTGCCTATTGCAGATCTCCCCGGCCCGCCAGCCAGGGAGAGGTGGAAACACCAGGTGGAGGTGCACAGCTGCTTCCAGTGGCAAGGTGTGCTTAGCCCAGCTGTGCTGCTGCCTGGGAGGAGCTGGTGGAGAGCTCCCCTTGGGTGCTCTCTCCTGGCACAACTGTCTGGTGACCCCCATTGGCCTCCCCATTGGGGGGCATTACAAGGGGGGAAGTCTGGGGGTCCACATCCCTTCCTCTTGCTTGGGAGCGGGTCAGAAAGTGACCGGCAGGCTGGAAAGGCATGGTGCTGTGCAGTGCTCACCTCTGCCACTCCCTTCCGCCTGCTCCAGGCAGTGGTGAGGTTTCCATCTGCTTCGTCCATATTTCATATCCAGGCAGGAAGCTCCTGAATATTGCAGGAGCTGCCACGTCTACCCTATAGCCAACTAAGGACACTCCCTCTCCAGTCATCTCAGCTCCAGTTCTTGCCTCTGTCCTCACCGGATCAGCCCACCAGCCCCTCTCATCTGGTCACCCTGCCTTCCTTGGGTCAGGGCACTGGTTCATCGCACTATTCCTGCTCCCCTGAAGCAGGGCCAATGGACCCTGGTCTTCCTTATCCCAATAAATAGGTCAGACCAGGGATCCGCCTAGCTCCCCCAGCCCCTGCCAGACCATTGCCCCTTGCTGTGGTGCAGTCCAGCCCCCCTCCCCACCCCCCAGCTGTGTAAATGTCCATCCACCCGTAATGCACCATCGGGATGTGCCCGGGGCCATTCAGCTGGAGAGCAGAACTCCCCTCCATTGGCCCCATACAGACTCCTCCAGCACAGGCCTTTGGGTGGAAGATGGAGTTTTCTCCAGACCCAGGGCAAGGGATGGGCTGGGAGAGGACATCCAGGCCCTGTGTATTCCTGGATCCTCAGTCTAAGACCTGGGGGGTGGGAGGAAGGTGACCCCTAAAGCAGCCTGACCGGTGCTCTGCCAGCGAGGGAGCGCAGGCTGCTGCCATTCCCTCATGGAGAGGTCCGGACTCGGGTGCACCAGGCTTGTCTGCTCTGGGGCCTTGGAGGGTGGGTGTACAGTATGAGCAAGGGGAGTTGGGGCAGAGCTGGGAGCTCCTGGCTTCATTTGTGGCCCACTGTAAACACCCTGTCTGGCTGGGTACTTCCAGCAGGCCAGGCTGGGGCCCTGCATACCTCCAGGGGTGTCACGGCTGCCCTGTGTGCCCCTAGTTCTGTAGGAGGGAGTGGGGGCTGAGAGCTGGCAGGGGGAGTGCGTGTGACCCATCCCCGTCCTTAGCAGCAGCTTGGGCTAAACTCCTGTGAAATCGCACCAACTGCCTGGGCTTGTGGGGGAAGGGTGGTTAACTCCAGCCCAGGCGTGCTGCAGCTGGGCCGGCCTGTGGGGCTGGGGGTGAGTGGGAAGTGAGCTACCGGCTGGGGGGCTCCCCTTAGCTCCCTGCAGGCTGCCTGCCTCTGGGGGAGGGGAGGGCGCGGGCTCTGTGTCCCTGCCTGTCTGTCGGTCTGTCAGTGCTGCCAGAGCGTGGGAGTTCCTGGTGCCCCGTGCTGTGCGCTGCTCTCTCTATATAAGGGTTACAGGCTGTAGCAGGGAGGGGCTGGGTGCCCTAAACAGCAAAGTGCAGCTGCAGGCTGGCTGGGTCTCTGGTGTGGGGAGGAGCAGCCCCTCCGGGACAGAGCCACACTGACCTGCAGCTGGCCTTGCCCAGCTCCTCAGCCCACCCTGCATGCAGCCTCCAGGGCTTGAGTCCTGCCCACATAGGTACCTGGTTCCTGCTGAGCCTAGTTCTGACCTGCCATGCGGCTTGCAGTCTGGCCTGCAGCCTGCGTGTCGTCCCCTCGGAGGTAATGGGAATGAGGTGATTTCACGGTGTGCCTGAAAGTAGGGGAATCCTCAACAGTGGCCCCGCCCTGTGAGATCCCCTAGGGCGGCAGTAATGGGCAGAGTGAGGGTGGCGAGGGGGATCCCTGAGCAGCCACTAGCCGGCGTAGGCAGAGAGGTCAGTGCAGCCATGAGAGGCCAGGCCCCGGCCGGAGGGGCTACAGAAGGAAGAATGTGGCCAGTGCTGCAGCCGGTGTCTCCTGGGCCAGGAAGGGACAGGTGCCAGCAGGCAGCCCGAGGTCCCTGAGCAGTGCTCAGAGCTGGTGCTGTCAGTCAGGCTTGATTGTAAAACACCAGACTAGAGGCCAAGCAGCCCTGGGATTCTGCCTTCAGCAGGCTGAGCTGGCCCCTGCTGCTGTCTGGTTAGTAAGGTTCCCGCAGACATGCTGGCCTGGCCCGGCCCCATCCTTTAGCCTGCAGTCAGGGGAGAAGCGACCGGTGTGGGTGTGTTGACTGGTTCCCATGTTGCATTGCATCTGGTGACTGGGATCCGCTACGGGAATCTGGACTTCTGAGCCGGGTCTGCCCTAGGACTGTTAATCTATTATGCTATCTCCATGGCAGGACACACCTGAAATGTAGCTGCCTCTGGGGTAGGACATGCAGACTCGAACAGCTCACAGCAATGCTGCACAAGAGCTTAGGGGGCGACGTGAAGAGCTGTTACCGCGGGGGGGGAATTGGGATGTAGAGTGTAAATGGCCAAGCCTGACCTGACTGTTCTCCCCTCTGCTGGCTGTGTTAGAATGGACGCATGTCGTCAACACCTGGGTTTAAATCCTGTGGCTGGTGGCACCCCCAGCTGCTTAGTGCCCCTAGCACCACACTGCCTTGGAGGGATGATCGACCCTGCTGAGTCACTAATGCTACTTCCCGGAGTGCCTGGATATTCCTCCCATCCAAGTCCTGGCACCCTGGGCAGAATCCCACCCCTGGTGCTGAGGGGTGCAGTATTCCTGGCATCCCAGTTCTCCATCCCCAGCCAGGATGGGGGTGAGCGTAGCTGCACTTTCCCATGTGGCCTGGAGGTGTGGACAGGGCCTGCACACCTCTCGCCCTCCGCTAGCTCCATCGCGCTCTGGGTGAGGGATCAGAAAGAGGCTGGTATTTCCATCTGGCCATCACCCTACTGCAGATCTACGTTCTACCTGCTGCAGCGTGGCTCTGCAAGTCTAAATAGCACTTCTATGTATCTTCACTCTCTGCTTCCTAGGTTTGGGAGGCCGGGAAGCCAGCAGGCCAAGCTGAGCCCTGGCAGTAGTTGAATTCCCTTCAGCTCTTGCCGCAGCTCCGCTGACGGTGTTTGTGGTGCTGGTGCACAGCCAGGGGAGTGAACGTGTTCATTTCAGGCACCATTAGAAAAGTAGGGAAGAGTTGGCTGGCTGCTTGTCCAGCTCCTGTGCTGCGCTGGGTGCCGAATGTGACAGCTTAACACCAGGCCCTGTTCCTGAGAACTTCCAATCCAAGTGACAGGGCCAAGGAGCTGGGATGTACGCGGACATCCAGGGCAAGGATACTTTTGGAAACCTCCTTGTGTCTTTCCTATGACATCTTACTGTGGGCATTGCTCATAGGCCATTAGGATCTGGGGCTTTTTCACCATCTTGTTCTCACTCTGATCCCATGTGTCTGGGCCACTGTGTCGGGAAGGGCTGTGTACCCTGTCTCTCTAGGGTACTGGTTCCAAACCGGTGGGGTGGGGCCTGGCTGGCTCAGGGGTGGGGAACAGGAAACGGGGTGTTTCCCCTCTAGGGGCCACCGGCTCTAATCCAGCCGCAGGTTGGGAGGTTGGCTTGAATTTCGCATCTTGTCTGAGTTTGAATGAGGTTGGTCACTGCCTTTGGGAGGCCCAGCGGTCCCAGCTCTTGGGGTAACCCACAGGCGTATTTATCTACACCCAGCGGGACCGATCTCTGCACCCCCCAGACAGTCTCCTGCACTGGCCCCTTTGCTGGGAGCCTCTGCAGGAGAGGGGCCAGTGACTGAATGGGCCAGAGCTGGCATTTGCTTCTCTTTGCCCAGGGGGTTGTTCCTTCCAGTCCTGATGTGTGGCTGGGGTGTCTGGCCTGGTGTGGTCTGCTCCATCTTCTGTCCTGGGCACTCAGTCTACCCCCTTCCAGTGCCACCAAACTCACAGGGGGAAGCAATTTGAATTTGCCCAGTGGAATAGGACACACTAGAGGGACTTGCTGTGTCTGACATGCTCCCTCCGAGCTGCACATGGTGGGCTGCCTCTTTTAGGGAGGGTGTGAGCTGTGCAGGGAGGGGTGTGTGTGTAGTGTCAGCCAGGCCATGTGGGGGCTCTGCGGCTGAGTTGCTGTCTCTCCACCCAGGTGCCATGTCTGACGTGCTGGTGGGATTGTGAGTGTGCAGCCATTGCTGCAGCGGCTGGAGCGATGCTGCGTGGGGTCCGTCTGCTGCTGCCCTGCAGTCCAGCCTAGCCCATGGAGGGTGCCTTGGAGCAGGTGAGCGCTGGCTGAACGCCGGCCAAAGCTGGTAAGGATCCATCCTGACTCACCCCCAGCATGGACAGGCTTCTTGCTTTGCATCAGGTGGTGGAGCCCTTTGTTATGGGGAATCCCAGGTGCGATTGGCAAGCAGGTGCCCCTTGAGGCTGTGTCCCAGGTGGCAGGGCAAGTCAGCCACAGGTCCTGTAATGGCAGGTCTCCACCCGCCCAGTGAATCTTCTAATGCCCCCGGCCCTGCTGCTTCCCCCGCTCCCTGTGGCCTGGCCTCTCCTCTCCTCCTCCAGCCCCTAGCACCCAGGTCTAGGAAGAGGGAGTTCTCTGGCTACAGAGCTGGGCTCCTGTCCCCACCAGTGCTTATGAATCCCAGTGGAAGGGTAGCTCCAGGCTCCGTGCCCTGGCCTCTGTTATAGGTGAGGGGGCTGTGGGCTGCATCTGGGCCAGCCTGGTTTAAATTAGTGTCTCACCTGCCCTTGTCCTCCCCAAGCGTTCCACCCCCTGCTCTCTCTGCCGGCATCAGCGGGTACAGAGTCGTGTTAACCCTCCCTTTCCTTCCCCCTTAGTACCGCTGAACAGGCCTGAGAGCCAGCTAGGCCCCTGCGGTGATTTGGAGGCAGATCCCGATGCCCGTGATGGTGGGAGCCATTCCTCGGCAGCCGCGCCGCCTCTGGGGGGTGCCCGGATGGCAGGTGTCTCCAGCTAGCTGTGCCAACGACGGTCTGCTGCTGGGGCAGGACAGCTGCTCGGCGAGGGGTGGGTGGTGAGTGCCCAGCCGCAGCCTGAATGAGTGATCAGGAAGATGACGGCTTGGCAACCTGCACTGGCTTCTAAAGCAAAGGGGAACTGAGCATTTGCTTGGCCCCTTGAGGCCAGGCTAGCCTGCCCGGCTCCTGTGGCCAGAGGATTAGCTGAGGCACGACCTGGTGTGTGTCTGGACTTGTTCCCCATGGCCCCTGCCTTACAGCGCTGACTGGCCCAGCCAGGGACTCCTCTGAGTGTGGGGCCTGAGGTCCCAGCACAGTCCCTGCGGGGCGGCATAGACTCTCGTAGGCTTCAGCAGCCTCCTCTCCTCTGGGGCTTGGTAACCCTCCCGCGCCTCCAGGCTGCAGGGCTTCTGGAGAGCTGGCCTGCACTGCTCCCCGACCAGCCTGGCTCCTCCTGCGGGCCTGGCCCTGGGAGTGGGAGATGTGGGCTAGGGCAGTCTGTGGGCCTCTGCCCCAACCTGCTGGGCTGCCCGGGGCAGGAGCGAGGCCTGAAGCACCAGGGAGGGGTGGCTGGGCCAGGCTCTCAGAGGCTGATCCCCTCCCCTTTGCTCCCCACAGATGCGGCACTGCAGTGCACTCCGTAGGGGAGGGCTTGTCCGGAGGGAAGGGGTCTGACACACCACCGCCTTTCCTCAGTCCTGTGACCTCGTGACACCGTACACCTCTTCCCTGCCGCTTTATGGGCTGTTTCATCTTTGGCTCTGGTTGGGGTCCAGCCCGCTAAGGCTCCATGCGACACATCCATGCTGAGGCGTCCCTCCCCCAGGAGCATGGCACGGACTCGGGCCTGTCCCGGGCAGGCGGCCAGGCAGCCTTGGAGCCCGCCCCAGAGCACTGCCCCCGCCACAGCATCGTGATGGGCTACAACAAGACGGAGATCAAGCGGCAGAAGGTTTACCAGGTCTCCATCTTCTCCCACCTCTCCAGCTCCTCCGAGCCAGCAGACCAGAGAGCTGGGGGTGGGCGACAGGCCATCAAGAGAGGGTACCCAGAGCAGTGGGCTCCGGAGGCTGGGCGGGATCACAAGCGAACCCACTGGGGGGGCCTGGGGGCTGAGGCCAGGCAGGACGGGGTCCCTGGGGAGCTACACCCTGGCAAGGACTTCCCAGACAATGACTCCTTGGAGGACGGGCTGCTGGTGGAGGAGCTGTCCCTTTGCGGCTCGGCCCAGCACTTCTCCCACAGCGGCCTGCGAGTAGTGGAGCACCGATGTGAAGGCAGCCCTGGCCGGACAGGGGCCCGGGAGGGCAGCCCCAGGGCCTGCAGAGAGGACAGATCGTGGGAGGCTGCCTCCTCCTGGCCACAGCACACAGCTTGCAGCACTTTGCACATGAGAGACAGTTCCCCTGCCCGGCTTGGGGATGGCCTCTTGGCGAGTCCCAGAGCCTGTGGCTCAGTTGGTGGCAGGGAGCTCCCCCGGCTGGCTGGAGCCAGGGAGCAGCCTGCGGAGGGGAACGGGGCCCAGAGGGAGGAAAGGGCTAGCAGCCAAAATCTACTTGACATTGATTTGCACAATATTGCACAAAAATCCTGGACAGTCTCGGGTGGGAGGGGGGAGGAGCAGCCAGGGGGCAGCCCCGCGCACAGCAACGGGGCTGGTAGAGGAGAGGAGCAGCTGACTGGGCACAAGGAGCCCAGCACCCCACGGATAGCCCTGGACCCCGAGACCAACGGCCTGGGCTCCTTGGAGAAAACGCCCTGTGTGGGCAGCAGGCTCCTCGGGGCCGGCGGGGGCAACTGCGCGGCTAAGAGGAAGCTGCTGCCCTCGGGTGAAGGTGTGGCAGACTCGAGTTCAGAAGATGAGAGCGTGGTGCCAGTGAGGAAGAAGAGGCCCCCCCTGTGCCACCCCATCCTGACTGCCTGCCGCAGCACCGATGCCAAGGGCGCCCCCTTCTGGAACCACCTGCTTCCAGGAGCCAAGGTGAGCGCCTCTTGCAGGGCTGGAGCGGGAAGGGTGGGCCTAAGGGAGCTGGGGAAGGAGTGAGTGGATGGGAAGCCACTGAGGGGCTCGCTGATAGGGTGGGGGCCATGGGTAAGACGCTGTGGAAGGGAAGTGTCGGGTCAGTAGGGAGCTGGGGAAGGGGCTGGAGTGTAAGGTGTGTCCTGTCCCCGCTTCCCACAGACCGGGGGCTGGAAGAGTCCAGGGTTCAGGGCTCGTCTGCTGACTCCACCTGTAGCAGAGTTTGGAGCCTGGCATTGCAGGTCTCTGACTCCTGGCAGCATTCGGCCTGCAGTGAGACCTGCCTGGCCATGGTGCTTGGACCCTCTCCAGCTCCCTGGGGGCATGTGGGGGAAAGTGCAGCACTGGGGGAGTGGAGGAGGCAGCAGGTGGAGCTGGGGGGTGCAGGAGAGTCTGAGGATCCCGGAACCTGGAGAGCAGCAGACCCCTCTGCTGTGACACTGCCTGAGGTGGGCGCTTTGTGGCAGGGCCTGTCTGTGCGGAGGGGTAGCCTGTGGATTCTCTTCTAGCCGTTACAGACACAGGAGGAGCAGGGGCTTCCCAGAGCCCGGTAACCTCCTACTGCTCCCTGAGGCAGACAGGGCCCTTCCTGGCTGACTGCAGTAGGGCTGAGCTTGGCCTCTGAAGCTTCCTGCCCTGAGCCTGGGACCTCCCCATCTCAGTTCCTGGTTTCCCCAGAGCCCGGGTGAGCCCCCTGATACCCTGCTTGCCACCCTGAGTCAGCCAAATCCTGCGCCCAGTCTGGCTGTCCTGGCACCCCAGTGCCTGGTGGGCCTCTGCACTGTGAGTTGGGCACGGTTGGCACCTCCAGGCTCAGAGAGGGGCCCCCTGTGGGGGTTGGCTGCCCCTGGGGCAAGAATGCAGAGAGAGGCCCCCCTTCCCCAGGCCAGGACTGCCTCTCCTGCTGTTTGTGCGGTGCCAGGCAGAGGCTCAGGTGCCCTGGGGGTAGGGGGGGGGTGACCGTGCTGTGCCCAGAGTGTGGGAAGGGGGCCCGGAGACCCCTTGCCAGGGGACAGCCTGAGTCCTCGGCCGTGCTTCCTGTCCCAGATTTGCTCCCTGCCAATCCAGCTGCTCCCTCCTATGCTCAGGGTGGCCCAGGCTGTCCCCAGTCCAGACCCTGTCGGCTAGTGAGCTGGATGGAGAGGAGACGTCTCCCTGCCCTGCCACTTCCTGCGCTGCGGGGTCACAGGTGGCGCGGAGCGGACAGGCGCCCCCCATCTCTGGCAGGCCTGCCGCTTGCAGTGACTCCTGAGGCTGGGGGATAGATGTGCTGTGCAAGGACTGATGTGTGCTCTGCCCCCAGCTGGCATGCACGCGAACACGCCTGACACATACACAAACGTGCTGGGCACACGCACCCTGGTGCTTGTCAGGAGCACAAGGCCAGCTGACCACATCCCCCTCCGTTCTGCCCTGCTGCCGCCTGTTGCAGCCTGGCACGTGTCAATTGCAATCCTCGGGCACTCTGGTGTGTGAACAGCCTCGTGCCGTCCCCATCAGCCCAGTGATCTTCCCGACTCCCTGGCTCTTCCTTATGGGAGCAGTTTCCCAGCCCCCTGCTCTAGGAGTGCTCCCCTCCAGCCCTGCTCTCCACCCCATTCCAGACAGCCGCCTATTGTCCAGCACCCTGGAACCTTCACCCCCTTTCACACCGGCCAGGGGCTGGCTGGCTCGTTGCTGTTTTGTGCTGCCCTTTTGTGTCTCTTCCAGAAAGTAAAATGCCTAGAAAGGCGAGTGCCCTTTATAAAGGGGTTCAGCTGCTCCCAGCTGGTAGCTCAGCCCAGGTTTGGCTGCTCGCAGCCTCTCAGGGCTCGGCCCAGGGGCTGCTGGCTGTGGGGAAGGTGGGAGCAGCATGAGCCGTGCAGCTGTGTCTGCTGGGCATTGCTGGGGACCTGGCATGAATCATCTGGGACTGGCTAGTGACCCGGGACTGGCTAGTGACCCAGAGCTGCCAGGGCCCCGCCTGGTAAGTGTCATTCCAGGCCTGCCTGCAGCTCGGCCCCTGGGGATGTGTTCTCTGTGTGTGGAGGTGAATGGAGGGCATTGGGGGCATTCAAAGCCCAGCTGCACGCTGACGATGTCCTAGTACCTTTGCTTGCCCTGTAAATGTGTGGTCCTGGGCTCTGCCCAGCTCTGGCCGGCTTGTGGAAAGTACCTATCGGAGCTGTGACGGCTCGCAGGGCACTGGGCCTGTTAATATATTGCCGGGATGCCTGCAGCCGGTGGGGCTGGGACAGACAGATCTCCATCTGTGTGTGTTCTCTGTGTGCGCGCGCGCCCGGGGAAGCGGGAGGGGAACTGTCCGACACTCTCGGCTGGGTCTGCACCTGGGACATGCCCTGTTGGAGCCCTGGCAGTCCTTGCTGCCTGACACAGGCTCCTGGGAGCAGCAGAGATCATGGAAAGCCCCTTGGGATCAGTGGGGTAAGCCCACCGTCTACCCAAAGAGAGGCAAGGGTTAAATCTCTCCCCCTGGCCCTGGCTGTGGATTCCTCAGCTGGAGATTTCCAGTGGCTCCGTAGTCTGGCTGGCAGGAGCCGTGGCCTCTGCTGGTGGCTGAGCTAGCCATAGCCACGGGCTGTGGTAATGCCCAGGAGGGGACTCCTGGAGTAATGGGTTGAAGTGAAGAGGGGGAATGAGGTGCCTCTCACGCCAGAGTCCCTGCCACTGAGAGAACCAGGGTTGAACCCAGCCTGGAGAATCGAGTGCAGGGCCTGAGAGGTGGGCCTGGAGAGGGTGATCTAATGGGGCTTTCCCTGACATGTCTGTTGCTCTGGGAGCCCTGCTGTGTTGACCTGATCCCTGGGAGGGGTGGGAGGCAGGGGAGACTGCAGTTTGGTGTGGGGACTCTGAGGGAATGGGGTAGCTTGTAGCTCTAATGGGCAGTCAGGAATGGTCACTCAGGGCCAAGGCAGCCCCAGTGCCAGCCCCTGGCCATTCTCCCCTCGTCGCTCTCATCTAGGGAGGGGGCCCAGCAGACAGCACGCTCTGCCACCACCATGCAGCCACCTCTGAGTGGAACATGGCAGCTGCTTACTGGTGCGCACAGGACGAGTGACAGTCTGGTGTCCTGTGCGTAGAGCTGATTGAGGGAGGAGAGGGCGTTCTCTGGGCCAGCTGTGACAGGGAGGTGCTGATGTGTGTGATGGGAAGAGCTGGTGGGTGTGGGTCCTGGACTGGGAGAGGGCTGGTGGGTGATCTGGAGTTGGCCCGTTTGCAGCCCCTAATACAGCTCTTTGGCCTCTTGTCTCCCTAGAGTTCAGCAGGTGGCACTGCGGTGGGGCGAAGGCTAAAGAGTGGGCTGCGCCTGAAATCGTGAGTGTCCTGAGCTGTCTCGTGCCCCTGCTGGGCTCAGGGCAAAGCCGCGGGGGTCCCGGGCACTGTGGGCAAGGGGGCTGCCCCTCTCTTCCCTGGTGCGGGGGTTGGTGCCTGGGGCGATTGCCCTCCCATGCCCAGGCCCCTCTGTTTGGGACAGGGTGCATCCGCACAGACCCTCCCCAGCCTCCTTCCCACCTGGAGTCCCTTGGACCCTTAGGTAGCCGGTGGGTGTATCCTGCCTGCCTCTTGTGAGGAACTGTGTGGTCTGGGGGTCCAATGACAGGGGCAGGTGACCTCTGGGGAGAATGGGAGTGGGAGCCCGAGGCTGCCCAAGACCAGCACTGATGCTGCCTTCTCTTTGAAGGAGACATCTCCGCAGCAGCCTCCGGAAGGGGCCTGTGGGCACCCGGCCCTCTGCAGCTGCCTGGGCCACCACCTCCTTCAGCCATGCTCTGCTGGGGAACTTTGAGGTAACCATAGCCTGGAGGCCCATGGCCTGGGATGGGGGAGAAAGCACCTCTGGGATGGGAGGGGAATGAGCCCCCCTAGGGCCTGCTCTGGCACTGGCTGCCTTTGTGCAGCTCCTAGGGTGGGAATTGCGTGTTCCTCTCTCTCCCCATGGTGCTGTCATGGACTTGAGCGTGTCCGTGTGGTCTGTGCTTCAGAGCATTCCCCAAAGGGACAGCTCGGCCCAGTAGGCAGTATGTGTGAGGTGGCGCTCCTGGCCCTATGAGATCCCAGGCTGGGCTGCCCCGTCCCCCTGACTCTCTCTCCCCTTCCCAGATAGGATGAGGGAGAGGCTGCTGCAGTCGCAGTCTGCCCCAGCACTTCCCCAGCCTGGCACTCGCCCTCTCTTCCCCTGTTCCCGGCGTAGGGCACGGCACATCAGACAGGCTGGCCTCAGCCCGGCTCTGTCGGGGGAAGGTGCCCACATCATAAACAGCAGCCCCTTGGGCACTAACTGGCTGCCTCGCTGGCAGTCTCGTGGGGCCTAGGGGGAGGGAGGTGTATGGGACAGGCTTAGGCCAGGTGGCTGGAGTGGGGGGTACAACATTGAAAGCTTAGCCTCTTGTGGCTAAAGAAGAAGCCTCCAGGCTCCAGCTGCCCCAAGGATGGGGAAGTCTAGTTCCCATTTCCCACTGAGAGCTCTCTCCTAGTTCGCCTGCTGGGTTTACTGCCCCCAGCTGGGTCTGCGACATCTGGGGATTAAAGTCCATGTTGAATCTGTGGCCTTCTGTGTCTCTCCTCCTGGGGGGTGCTTTATGGACAGACGTCCACAACACACTGCAGTGCACGGGCCACTCCCACTGCTGCAGTGCCACCACGTCTGGGGCGAAGTGCAGCAATTGTTTAACAGCGCACAGCAACCCTACCCCCCAGTCTGGGCCAGGACACGAAAGCATCCTGCATTGAAGTGAAACTGAGAGGGATTCAGGAGTTGTGTAAATTCTCCCAGGCCCTGGCGTTAATTCCCTGACTTGCACAGAGTGCCCCGGGTCTTTAATGCCCACAGGTGTGTTCGGAGCCTGTGGGGACGGGCATTACCGTAAGATCCACGATGGAAGCAGTCAGGTCGCTGGGATACCACCATGAGTGTTCCTATAGGGCTGGGGTGCAGGATACATGTATGCCTTTGGGGTGCAGGGCACAGTCCTGGCAGGACCCTGCTGGCTTGGGACTGGAACGCAGAGAGGCCAGGCTCAGGGTTAGCAGCAGAATTGGCATTTGAGGGCTGCGCCCTTCCCTCATCTCTTTTCCCCAGGAGTCCATCCTGAAGGGGCGCTTTGCCCCGTCAGGCAGGATTGAAGGGTTCACTGCGGAGATCGGGGCCAGCGGCTCATACTGCCCCCAACACGCCACCTTACCTGTCGATGTGACCTATTTCGACATCTCGGAACACAGCGCGCCCTCGCCTTTCCTGGTACGCTGCTCGGCAGGGGCTAGGGGCATAGGGTGCTCGCTGGCACAGGGTGGAACAGTCTGTTCAGGCAGAGCAGGGACAGTGCAAAATGGAGCAGGCTGAGGCTCTCCTCTTCAGAGAAACTGCACGTGCCAGGGGCTGCTGGTGGGGGAGACAAGCCCATGACTTCGGGATCCACTCCTCAGCTTGGCTTTGTTACCGCTCTGGGGGAGGGGGTTGGCATGGTGGGGTGGGGGCTGCCTGTGCTGTGATTAGAGGCCTAGAAATGGAGGGCTGGAAGGTGACTGGCCGCTCACATCGTATTCTTGGCTGGCAGGACATGCCGGGACCTGGAGTCGCCCTGGGTTGCCCCTCTGTATTAAGTTGTCAGCTGTGAGTAGCAGTATAGACGCCAGTGGGTCGCCAGTCGCCCGTGGGCTGGATTTCCCCACCCAGGTGCTGGCTCTAGGTGCAGAGCAGCGAGTCCAGCACCCGTGAACTCTGAACCCCAACCTGTCAGCGGGGAAACACCCCACCTTACAGGGCACTAGTGGAGGGGAGACCCTCTGCCAGCTCCTCCCCAGCCTGCAGCCAGAATCCTGCATCAATTCCCAGGCATTGTGGGGGTCTTGGGCCTTCCTGTTCTCTGCCTGTGGTGCACACGTCCTGTCTGCCGTGGGCCGTGATGCTCTGCTCCAGCTCGGCTGTTGGGTTTTGTGGGCGGTGGTGGCCTGTGGCACGCAGCCGATCAGACTGGATGATCTCACCTTCACCTCTCTGCTGTGTCTCCTGGGCAGGCAGCCCTGGGCTCTGGGTGTGGCTGCATCTAGCCCCTCGGTGTGCTGGGGGAGAAGATCTCTTCTGGGGGCAGGTGGGGCTTTGCCGAGAGTCCCCTCTGGCGACCTTGTACCAGACTGCTCCTGGGCCCTGTGTCGGGGCCGGGCTGGCCTGCGGTGCTGCAAAATGGCTCATGTGCTTTCTCTTGGCCTTGTCCCAGGGAGTGATAGACTTGGAGGCCTTGGGAAAGAAGGGGTACAGCGTCCCCAAAGCTGGAACCATCCAAGTGGTGAGTGGGCTCCTGTTCTCCATGGCACAATGGCGGGGGGTGGAGGGCGGTTGCCGTGGCCCGGTCAGTGCTTGGTGGTGTCTGGCAGCGCGGAATGGGCTGGGCCTGGAGCCTCCAGAGAGATGGGTCCGGAACAGCCTCTGGGAGCTGGAGGAACCGCGGGCATGTTCCAGGCACGGGGTGATGCAGGAGCCATGGGGACTGGCAGGGGAAGGAGAAGGGGAGAGCAGAGGTGCAGGGAGGGCAGTTATAAGGAGCTCTGGCAGGGAGCTGGACTCAGATGCCACAGTGATGGGCATCTATATAGGAACTTGAATAGAGGCTTCAGAGATGGGGAAAGTAAAGCACAGAAGGGCTAGGGTTAGGTCCAGGGCCTTGCAGTGTCAGAGTGGGGATCGGAACCCAGGAGTCCTGCTCAGGCCACTAGGACACACCACTCTCTTACAGGTCTGGAGAGCTCAAGTGGCTGGAGGATGCTGCTCGGAAGCCCTTAGTGCAGCCAGGGCTGAGCAGGGGCAGGGGCAGGGGAAGATGTCGCTGGAGACCAGAGGGGTCGTGAGGGTAAAGGCCAACGTCTTGCCCATTGCTAGGGTAGGGGCTAGAGGGGGAGCTGGGGATCGAGGCCAGGGAAGGAGTGAGGAGTTGCTGAGCAGGACTGCAGTGCCTGCAACATGGATTTGAGGGATGAGGGACCCCAATGTCAAGCCTCACCCCATGCATCGTTGATACCTGGACACCTGCCCCAGGCTGACTGGGCCCCAGGAGAGTTCCTCTGGCAGCAAGTCCCTCCCCATTCCTGTGTCATGGATCCACAGGCCCGGTGCTCTCGCACAGCTCTGGAACACACTGAAGGGGTCCCCCTGGGACTATCAGCCCCCTTAGGGTCACACTCTCACTGGGATTGGCCCCGTAGCCTCAGAGCATCCTGGGACCAACCCTCGGAGCCTTCAGCCCCCCTATTTCACGCCATAAGCACCGGGCTGTGAGTCCACCTGAGCTGGACACTGGAGGGAGACTTGCACCCCCAAAGGGAGCAGTGCCCCCTCCCCCAGGACCTCCTGACTCTGCAGCGACTCCCAGCCAGCGGGGCAGCAGCAGGAGGGCTATTGACTGTCTGGGACACAGAGTAGAAACTCCAGAACGGAAAGTTACAGCAAAGTCCAGCTGGGTCAGTCCTACAGCCCTCTGACCCCTCCTTAGTCCCAGTGCAGGAGCGTCTCCCACCACTTCCAACAGCCCACACTGAACAACCCCACCTGCCCCCTCCTGCGTCCTTTGTCCTTGTCCTTGGCAGCCATTATCACCTGGCCCCCTCCTTAGCCCTTTGTTCTCCAGCTGGTCAGACCCTGCTGGCTTCCTGCCCAGGGTCAGCCATTCACGGTTGTTGTTGCTGGATTCAAAATGTCCAGGCAACTGAAGTGGCCATTGTCTTCTGGAACTCTCCATGGGCTTGGGGCCCAGGCCACAGACAGCCAGGCATCACTCATACCTGGATCTCTGCAAAGAGTAAACAACCTTTCCCTCCCCACCTAGTTAACCAGGCAGCACATGGGGAAACTGAGGCATGCACTGTATTTATACAAAATATTATTATGAAAAATTCCCACTTGGTCATATCCTGTGCTTGTCCTACAGCCCCTTGGCCCCTGCTCTGTGTGGGGTCTGGATACGTCCTGGGAGCCCCTCTGCACCCCAGCCTGGCCTCCTATGGCCTGGACCCTCTCCCCACAGCTGACCTGCTCTCTCCCCATTTCCAGACCTTATTTAACCCTAACAAAACTGTGGTGAAGATGTTCCTGGTGACGTACGATTTCCAGGACATGCCAGCCAACCACATGACCTTTCTGCGTCATCGCATCTTCCTGGTGCCTGTGGGGGAGGAGGGGCCCGGCGAGACACCCAGTGATCCAGCCTGTGCCAGCCCGCCCAGGAGGGTCCTCTGCTACCTGATGCACCTGAGGTAGGAGCTGAGGTGGCGAGGGCGGGGGATGGCCATGAGTCCCATCACCCTGGAGCTGGCCCCTCTTCTGGGCCGGAGCTCCTGCCCCACTCCCACCTCCTTTTCCCCCGCAGTTTCCTGTTCCCCTGGACCAGGATTCTGAGCCCAGGGGTGGCCATTCCCCTTGCAGCAGCCTGACTTCATTACCACTGGGAACAACAGGAGATGGCGGCCATCTTGACTGCCACCTGCAAGGCTGCCAGGCCATAGCCGTGACCTTGCCTGGGGCAGCTCTTGGCTCCGGGGCCTTTGGCAGCGGGAAGCAGTGGCCATTCTGAAGGGGGATGGAAGGTCATGGGAAAGCTGCTAGCCATGAGGAGAGGGTTGCAGTGCTGAGCTCCCCTCCTGCAGCCAGAGCCCCCTGGGAACACCACAACCCTGGTCCTGCTGCCAGCTCCTCCTTCCTGCTATGGCCCCAAAGGAGCGACTGCTCCTCCCTGCTGCAGCCCATGGCCTCTGCCTCAGGGAGTCTTGTTTGCCCTCAGGTTTCACAGCTCCAAGTCGGGGAAGATCTACCTTCATGACGACATCCGGCTGCTCTTCTCCCGCAAGTCGATCGAGGTCGACTCGGGGATCCCCTACGAACTGAAATCCTTCACAGAGATGCCAAGGAACCCCTGCTACTCACCCCGGGCCTGAGCGCGGGGAGGCCCATGCCCCGCTCTCCACCCTCACCCCTGCACTTCGTAGACAAGTAAAGGGCAAGAGAGCGGAGCTGTCTCCTCCCCCAGAGATATCGGCCCCCACCAAGCTGTGGGGTGGTGAGGCACAGACACACCCCTCCCTTGACAGCAGCTTCGCACCTGTGCCAGAGAATGAGCATGGGAGGCGTAGGGGGGATGAGATCATGGAGATGGCTGCATGGTGTGAGCAGAAGCTGGCACGCTGGCTCCTGTGCCCCCATCGAGTCAGAGACGCTCCTAGGACTCTGGCTGCACAGCTCCAGGCCATGCCCTTCAAGGGGGGCTCGGGGCCCCCGGCCTGTGGGACTCGGCTTGGGCGGAGCTGAGCTGGCTCCCAGGCTGTGGGGAGGGATGGAGCAGATGGCAGCTCTCGGAGGGGAAGGTACTGTATTTATTAGTATTTATTGTTGGTGGGGAGCCAGGATGAAGAGTCCACGATGTGGCTCGTAACCCAGCCTTGATCACAAGTGCAGCGAGTCCAATGGGCTCTGCTCTTGGTGCCCTGTTCATGTTGCACGACCAGCTGCGCAGCCCAGCATGACAGCAGGAGCTGAGCAAGAGACGTGCAGGACTGGACTGGCAGGGGAGATTGAGTCAGGACTGAGGGGTATCAACAGAACTGGTTGGTGGGACTGGGGCTGTGGGTTGGGATTGAGGGGCACTGGCAGGGCAGTGGGAAGCCCAGGGCTGCAGGTTGAGAGTGAGGGGCACTGGCAGAGCGGGTGGGGGGGAGCCTAGGGCTGGGCTAGCAGGGGGCTGCGGGTTGGGAGTCAGGGGCACTGGCAGGGTTGGGGGGGGAGCCCAGGGCTGGGCTAGCAGGGGGCTGCGGGTTGGGAGCCCCTCACTCCACACCCGCAGCCCCGCTTAGCAGACCACCTGGGCTCCCCCAACCTCGCAGTTGCCCCATCCAACCCAACGCAGCCCCGCAGCCCAGCCCTGGCTCCCCCCTGAACCCTGCATGCCCTGACTCCACCCACAGCCCCCTGCTAGCCAGCCCTGGGCCCCCAAGCCCGCCAGTTGCCCTGACCCAACCCAAGCAGCCTCTGCTAGCCCAGCCCTGGGCTCCCCCAACCCTCCTGGCCCCTGACTCCCAACCCGCAGCCCCTCTGCTAGCCCAGCTCGGGCTCCCCAAGCCTGCAGTTGCCCCTGAGTCCAACCCCGCACCCGCACCGAGCCTTGGCTCCCCCAACCCTGCATGCCCCTCACCCAACCCGCAACCCTCTGCACGCACCCTGCTCCCCCATACCGCTGCGCATGTGCCCGACTCCAACCCGCAGCCCTGCTAGCCCACCCAGGCCCCCCCAACCCCGCCAGTGCCCTGATCCAACCCGCAGCCCCCTGCTAGCTCAGCCCTGGCTCCCCCCATCCGCTCTGCCATGCCCTCATTCCCAACCCGCAGCCCCCCGCTAGCCCAGCCTCGGATCCCCCCAACCCTGCCAGTCCCTGACCCCAACCGGCAGCCCCTGCTAGCTAAGCTGGGCGCCCCCACCCGCTCTCCATGCCCTCACCCCGAACCCGAGCCCATGCAGCCCACCTGGGCTCCCCCCCACGCGCCTGCAGTGCCCTCACTCCCAAACCGAGCCCCCTGCTACCTCGCCGGGCTTCCCCCCACAATCTCCCATGCCCTACCCCAACGCAGCCCCTGCTAGCTCAAGCCCTGCGCTCCCCCAACACCTGCCCGTGCCCTGACAGCCCAATCCGCAGCCCCCTGCTAGCCCCAGCCTGGCTTCCCCCCCGCCGCTCTGCCAGTGCCCTCATCCCAACTTGCACGCCTGTGTCTAGCTGAGCCCTGCTCCCCCAAACCCTGCCAGGCCCCTGACTCCAATCCGCAGCCACTGCTAGCTCAGCCCTGGGCCCCCCCAACCCTGCCATGCCCCTCACATCCCAACCCGCAGCCCCTGCTGCATCAGCCCTGCGCCCCCCCCAACCTGCCATGCCCCCACTCCACCGCAGCCCCCTGCTAGCCCAAGCTGCTCCCCCTCACCCGCTCTGCCAGTGCCCGACTCCCAACCCGAGCACCTGCATCAGCCTCACGTGGCTCCCCCCCCCAACCTGCCAAATGCCCTCACCCCAACCCGAGCCCCTGCTAGCTCAGCCCTGGGCTCCCCCCCCAACCTCGCAGGCCCCCTTCCCAACCGCAGCCCCTGCTGCCCAGCCCTGGGTCCCCCCCCAACCTGCCAGTGCCCTGAATCCCAACCCGCAGCCCCCGCTAGCCCAGCCTAGGCTCCCCCCACCCGCTCTGCCAGTGCCCTCCTCCAACCGAGCCCTGGCTTCCCTGCCCTGCCAGGCGCCTGCTACAATCCCAACCCACAGCCCAGTCCCACCAACCAGTCTGGTTGATAACGCCTCGAGTCCTGACTCAAGTCTCTCCAGTCCAGTCGGCACTCTCTTGCTCCACTCCTGCTGTCATGGCTGGGCTCGCAGCGGTCGTGCAACATGAACAGGGCACCAAGGAGCAGAGCCATTGACTCGCTGCACTTGTGACAGGCTGGGGTTACGAGCCCACACGTGACTCTCATTCCTGGCCCACCAACAATAAATACTAATAAATACAGACCTTCCCCTCCTGAGAGCTGCCTATCGCTCCAACCTCCCCACCAGCCTGGCGGAGCCACTCAGCTCCGCCCAAGCCGAGCCACAGCCGGGGCCCCGAAGCCCCCTTGAAGGGCAGCGGAGCTGGTGCAGCCAGAGTCCTAGGAGCGTCTCTGGACTCGATGGGGCACAGGAGCCAGCGTTGCAGCTCTGCTGCACACATGCAGCCATCTCCATGATCTCATCCCCCTAGCCTCCAGCTCTATTCTGCACAGTGTGCGTGAAGTCTGCTGTCAAGGGAGGGTGTGTCTGTGGCCACCACCCACAGCTTGGTGCGGGCCCGGATATCTTTGGGCGAGGAACAGCTCGCTCTCTGTGCCTTTACTTGTTACGAAGGCAGGGTGCGGGGGGAGAGGGGGCAGGGCTCCGCGCTTCAGGCCGGGGTGAGTAGACAGGCCTTGCATCTTTGTGAAGGATGTCGTTCGTAGGGGATCCCGAGTGATCGATCGACTTGCGGGAGAAGAGCAGTCCGGATTCGTCATGAGGTAGATCCTTCCCGACTTGGAGCATGTGAAACTGAAGGAAACAAGACTCCCAGGCAGAGCAGGGCTGCCAGGGAGAGCAGTCGCTCCTTTGGGCCATACAGGAAGGCAGGAGCTGGCAGCAGGCCAGGTTGTGGGTTCCCAGGGCTCGGCTGCAGAGGGGAGATCAGCATGTCGCAACCCTCTCCACATGGCTGCAGCTTTCCATGACCTTTTCCATCCCCTTAGAGGCACTGCTTCCGCTGCCAAAGGCCCGGCAGCAAAAAGCTGCCCAGCAAGGTCACGCGCTATGGGCCCTGGCACTTGCAGGTTGGCAGCAAGGATGCCGCCATCTTCTGTTGTCCAGTGGTATGAAGTCAGGCATGCTGCAAGGGAATGCCACCCTGGGCTCAGATCCGGTCCAGGAAAAAACAGGAAACTGCGGCGGAAAAGGAGGTGGAGTAGGGGCAGGAGCTCGGCCTCAGAAAGGGCCAGCTACCAGGGATGGGACTCATGCCACACCCCCTCGCCACCCTAGAAGCTCCTACCTAGTGCATCAGGTAGCAGAGACCTCCTGGCGGGCTGGCACAGCGGAATCGACTGGGTGTCTCGCCGGGCCCTCCTCCCCCACAGGCACCAAGGAAGATCGATGACGCAAGAAGGTCATCGTGTGGCTGCATGTCTGGAAATCGTACTCACAGGATATCTTCAACACAGTTTTGTTAGGTAAAATAGTCTGAAATGGGGAGGAGCAAGCAAGTTGCTGTGGGGAGAGGGTCCAGGCCATAGAGGCCAGCGGGGTGCAGAGGGGCTCCAGGACTATCCCGAACCCACCCAGGAGCAGGCGCCCAGGGCTGTAGGACAAGCACAGGTATGACCAAGTGGAATTTTCATAATATATGTTTGTATAAATACATGTGCATATGCCTCGTTCCCATGTTGCTGCTGGTTAACTAGGTGGGAGGCGAAAGTGTTTACTCTTTGCAGAGATTCCAGGTATGAGTGATGCCGGCGTCTGTGCCTGTGGCCCAAGCCGCATGGAGAGTTCCAGAGACAATGCCACTTCAGTGCCGACCATTTGAATCCAGCAACAACACACCGTGAATGCTGACCAGGGCAGGGAAAGCCAGCAGGGTTGACCAGCTGGAGACAAAGCGTAAGGAGGGGGCCAGTGCTATAATGTGCTAGCAAGGACAAGACAAAGGACGCAGAGAGGGCAGGTGGGTTGTTCAGTGTGGCTGATTGAATTGGTGCGGAACGCTCCCTGCACTGGACATCAGGAGGGCAGAGGGCTGTAGGACTGACCCCAGCTGGCTTTGCCTTGTAACTTCTCGGTTCTGGAGTTTCTACCGGTGCCCAGCAGCAATACCTTCCTGCTCTGCCCCGCGCTGGGATCGCTGCAGAGTCAGAGTCTGCGGGAGGCCACTCTCGCCTTTGGGGGTGCAAGTCTCCTCCCATGTCCAGCTCCAGTTGACTCACAGCCGTTGCTTATGGCCGTGAAATAGGGGCTGAAGGCTCCGAGGGTCCAGAGCTCTGAGGCCTATTCGGGCAATCCCAGGATGGAGTGTGACCCTAAGGGGCTGATAGTCCCAGGGGACCCTTCAGTGTGTTCCAGAGCGTGCGAAGCACCGGGCCTGTGGACATTGACACAGGATATGGGGAGCGCTTGCTGCCAGAGAACTCTCCTGGGCCCAGTCAGCCTGGGCAGTGTCCAGGTATCAACGATGCAGGGTGAGAGTTGACATTGGGTCCTCACCCTCAAATCCATGTGGCACGCACTGCAGTCCTCTCAAGCAACTCCCACTCCTCCTGGCTCGACCAGCCCCTCTACCCCACCCTACAATGGCAAGAAAGTTGGCCTTACCACTCACAGACCCCTCTGGTCTCCGCGACATCTTCCCTGCCCGCCCTGCTCAATCCCTGTGCACAAGGTTTCCGAGCACGCATCTCCGCCACTTGAGCTCCCACGACTGTAAGAAGTGGGTGGTCCTGTGGCTGAGCAGGGACTGCCCTGGGTTCCGATCCCACTGACATGCAAGCCTGACTAACAGCCTTCTGTGCTAACTTTCCCCTACACTGAAGCCTCGAATTTCAAGTTCTATAATAGATCCATCACGGTGGCTCTGAGTCACTCCCGCCAGAGTCCTATACTGCCTCCTACCCTGCTGCCCTTCTCCCTCCTGCCAGTCCCTGGCCATGCATCACCCGTGCGGAACATCCGCGGTTCCTCCAGCTCCCAGAAGCTGTGCGGACCACTCTCGGAGGCTCAGGCCACCCATTCCGGCGCAGACACAACCAAGCATACTGGACCGCCACGGCAACCGCCTCCACCCCGCTCAGGTGCATGAGAACGATCCAACATCACCACTGGAGGTTCAGCTTTGGACGCTGTACCCCTTCTTCCCAAGGCATCAATCTATCTCCCTGGACATAGGCCAACGAAAACATGAGCCATGTGCAGACGCAGGCTCAGCCCGGCCGACACAGCCCAGAGCAAGTCTGGTAAGGTCGCCAGAGGGATCGCAAAGCCCCACCGCCCAAAGAATCTTCCCAGCACACCGAAGGCTAGAGTGCGCCACACCAGAGCCCAGGCCTGCCCAGGAACCAGAGCAGAGGAGGGGAATCATCCAGTCTGATCGGATGCGCACATGCCACCACCGCCACAAACCAACAGCCGAGGCGGAGCAGAGCATCACGCCCACGGACAAGAGGAGGCACCACAGCAGAGAACAGTGAAGCACAAACCCCACAAGCCTGGAATGATGCAGATTCTGGCGAGGCGGGGAGAGGCGGCAGAGGCTCCCCCCACTATGCCGTTAAGGTGGGTTCCGCCCTGACGTGGCTAGAGTCACGGGTGCTGGACTCGCTGCCCGCACCTAAGCCACAGCTGGGGAAACCAGCCACGGCCGGGCGACCGCACGGCGTCTATACTGCTACCCACAGCTACAAACAATACGAGGGCAACCTCATGGCGACTCCAGGTCGGCATGTCCTCAGCCAAGAATACGATGTGAGCGCAGTCCCTTCCAGCCTCATTTATAGGCCTCTAAAACAGACCAGGCAGCCCCTACCCCACATGCCAACCCCTCCACCCAGAGCGTACAAAAGCAAGCTGAGGATGGATCCGAATCCTGCTTGTCTCCCACCACACCCCTCAACGTTGCATCTCGGAAGAGAGAGCCTTCACTGCTCCATTTGCACTGTCCCCGCGCTGCTGAACACTTGTCACCTTGCCAGCGAGCCCTATCCCTCAGCCTCCGGAGAGCGTACAGGAAAGGCAGGGCCCTGTGTCGAGATGCGAAATAGGCACACGACAGGTAAGGGCGTGGTGGGCATATGACCGCTGGGCCCGACTCGCTAGTGAACCCTTCAATCCTGCTGACGGGCAAGCGCCCCTTCAGATGGACTCTGGGAAAAAGAGATGAGGGAAGGGCGCAGCCCGAAATGCAATTCTCGCTAACCCGAGCCGGCTCGTCTGCGGTCCACCAAGCAGCAGGTCCGCAGGACTGCGTGCTGCCCCAAAGGCAACATGTATCCTGCACCCCAGCCCTAGATGGAACCTCAGTGGTATCACAGCGACGACTTCGCCACTGACTTACGGAAATGCCGTCCCCAAGCCCGAACACACGTGGGCATAAAGACCGACTCTGTGCAAGTCGGAATAACGCCAGGGCCTGGGAGAAGTACACAACCGCTGAATCCACTCCAGTTTCACTCAATGCAGTCTTCAGTGTCTGGCCTCAACTGGGGTAGGGTTGCTGGCGCTGTTAAACAAAGCGACTTCGCCCCAGAACGGGTGCACTGCAAGCAGTGGAGTGCCGTGCACTGGCAGTCGGTGGACGTCTGCAAAAGCACCCCCAGAGAGAGACAAGAAGGCCAAGATTCAACTGACTTAATCCCCAGATGTGCAGACCACGCGGGCAGTAAACCCAGCAGGCGATAGGAGAGAGCGCTCAGGGAAATGGAAACTAGACTTCCCATCCTGGGGCAGCTGACCTGGAGGCTTTCTTTAGACAGAGGCAAGCTTTTCAATTACCACTCCAGCACATGCCTAAGCCTGTCCATACACCCCTCCCCTAGCCACACGAACGGCCTACGAGGCAGCCAGTTAGTGCCAAGGGGCTCGTTTATGAGGCACATTCCTCCGACAGAGCCGGCTGAAGGCAGCCTTGATGGCGTGCTAGCGCCGGGAACACGGGAAGAGAGGGCGAGTGCAGGCGGGGAATGCTGGGGCATGACGCGACTGCAGCAGCTCTCTCAGCCTATTGGAAGGGAGAGAGAGCAGGGGACAGGGGCAGCCAGCCTGGATCTCATAGGGCAGAGCGCAACTACACATACTGCTAACTGGTCGAGCGTCCCTTAGGGGAATGCCTGAAGCACAGACCACAGTACGAACACGCTCAAGTCCATGAAGCACCATGGGGAGAGAGAGAAACACGCAAACCCACCCTAGACTGCAAAAGGCAGCCAGCTGCCCAGAGCAGCGCCCAGGGGGCTCATTCCCTCCATCCCAGAGGTGCTTGCTCCCCTCCAGCCATGGCCTCCAGTATGGTACCTCAAAGTCCCAGCATAGCATGGCTAAGTAGGGGTGCCATGGGCAGCTCAGAGGGCCGGGTGCCCCAGCTCCTTCCGGAGTGCTGCTCGGAGATCGCCTTCAAAGAGAAGGAGCAGCAGCTGGTCTGGCAACCCTCGCTCCCACCCCATTACACCCCAGAGGTCACCTGCCCCTCATTGGATCCCCCAGACCACACAGTTCACAAAGAGCAGGCAATACACCACGCTACCTAAGGTCCAAGGGACCAGTTGGGAAGGAGGCATGGGGAGCGTCCTGGCGATCACCTGTCCCAAACAGAAGGGTGCAAGGGAGGCAATTCGCCCAGCACCAACCCCGCACCAGGAAGAGAGGCACCCGCCTGCCAAGTGCCCGGACCCCCGGGGCTTTGCCCTGCAGCACAGGGCACGAGACACAGGACACGCACTCGAGTAGCAGCAGACCACTCTTTAGCCTTGCCCACCTGCATGCACCTCTGACCTCTAGGAACAAAAGGCCAAAAGACGTATAGGGTTGCAAGGGCCACTCCAGATCAAACCCCAGCTCCAAGTAGGACCCACACCACACTTCCAACACACACTAGCACCTCCCTGTCCCACAGCTGCCCCGGGGCAGCTGTGGGACAGGGAGGTGCTAGTGTGTGTTGGAAGTGTGGTGTGGGTCCTACTTGGAGCTGGGGTTTGATCTGGAGTGGCCCTTGCAACCCTATACGTCTTTTGGCCTTTTGTTCCTAGAGGTCAGAGGTGCATGCAGGTGGGCAAGGCTAAAGAGTGGTCTGCTGCTACTCGAGTGCGTGTCCTGTGTCTCGTGCCCTGTGCTGCAGGGCAAAGCCCCGGGGGTCCGGGCACTTGGCAGGCGGGTGCCTCTCTTCCTGGTGCGGGGTTGGTGCTGGGCGAATTGCCTCCCTTGCACCCTTCTGTTTGGGACAGGTGATCGCCAGGACGCTCCCCATGCCTCCTTCCCAACTGGTCCCTTGGACCTTAGGTAGCGTGGTGTATTGCCTGCTCTTTGTGAACTGTGTGGTCTGGGGGATCCAATGAGGGGCAGGTGACCTCTGGGGTGTAATGGGGTGGGAGCGAGGGTTGCCAGACCAGCTGCTGCTCCTTCTCTTTGAAGGCGATCTCCGAGCAGCACTCCGGAAGGAGCTGGGGCACCCGGCCCTCTGAGCTGCCCATGGCACCCCTACTTAGCCATGCTATGCTGGGACTTTGAGGTACCATACTGGAGGCCATGGCTGGAGGGGAGCAAGCACCTCTGGGATGGAGGGAATGAGCCCCCTGGGCGCTGCTCTGGGCAGCTGGCTGCCTTTTGCAGTCTAGGGTGGGTTTGCGTGTTTCTCTCTCTCCCCATGGTGCTTCATGGACTTGAGCGTGTTCGTACTGTGGTCTGTGCTTCAGGCATTCCCCTAAGGGACGCTCGACCAGTTAGCAGTATGTGTAGTTGCGCTCTGCCCTATGAGATCCAGGCTGGCTGCCCCTGTCCCCTGCTCTCTCTCCCTTCCAATAGGCTGAGAGAGCTGCTGCAGTCGCGTCATGCCCCAGCATTCCCCGCCTGCACTCGCCCTCTCTTCCCGTGTTCCCGGCGCTAGCACGCCATCAAGGCTGCCTTCAGCCGGCTCTGTCGGAGGAATGTGCCTCATAAACGAGCCCCTTGGCACTAACTGGCTGCCTCGTAGGCCGTTCGTGTGGCTAGGGGAGGGGTGTATGGACAGGCTTAGGCATGTGCTGGAGTGGTAATTGAAAAGCTTGCCTCTGTCTAAAGAAAGCCTCCAGGTCAGCTGCCCCAGGATGGGAAGTCTAGTTTCCATTTCCCTGAGCGCTCTCTCCTATCGCCTGCTGGGTTTACTGCCCGCGTGGTCTGCACATCTGGGGATTAAGTCAGTTGAATCTTGGCCTTCTTGTCTCTCTCTGGGGGTGCTTTTGCAGACGTCCACCGACTGCCAGTGCACGGCACTCCACTGCTTGCAGTGCACCCGTTCTGGGGCGAAGTCGCTTTGTTTAACAGCGCCAGCAACCCTACCCCAGTTGAGGCCAGACACTGAAGACTGCATTGAGTGAAACTGGAGTGGATTCAGCGGTTGTGTACTTCTCCCAGGCCCTGGCGTTATTCCGACTTGCACAGAGTCGGTCTTTATGCCCACGTGTGTTCGGGCTTGGGGACGGCATTTCCGTAAGTCAGTGGCGAAGTCGTCGCTGTGATACCACTGAGGTTCCATCTAGGGCTGGGGTGCAGGATACATGTTGCCTTTGGGGCAGCACGCAGTCCTGCGGACCTGCTGCTTGGTGGACCGCAGACGAGCCGGCTCGGGTTAGCGAGAATTGCATTTCGGGCTGCGCCCTTCCCTCATCTCTTTTTCCCAGAGTCCATCTGAAGGGGCGCTTGCCCGTCAGCAGGATTGAAGGGTTCACTAGCGAGTCGGGCCCAGCGGTCATATGCCCACCACGCCCTTACCTGTCGTGTGCCTATTTCGCATCTCGACACAGGGCCCTGCCTTTCCTGTACGCTCTCCGGAGGCTGAGGGATAGGGCTCGCTGGCAAGGTGACAAGTGTTCAGCAGCGCGGGGACAGTGCAAATGGAGCAGTGAAGGCTCTCTCTTCCGAGATGCAACGTTGAGGGGTGTGGTGGGAGACAAGCAGGATTCGGATCCATCCTCAGCTTGCTTTTGTACGCTCTGGGTGGAGGGGTTGGCATGTGGGGTAGGGGCTGCCTGGTCTGTTTTAGAGGCCTATAAATGAGGCTGGAAGGGACTGCGCTCACATCGTATTCTTGGCTGAGGACATGCCGACCTGGAGTCGCCATGAGGTTGCCCTCGTATTGTTTGTAGCTGTGGGTAGCAGTATAGACGCCGTGCGGTCGCCCGGCCGTGGCTGGTTTCCCCAGCTGTGGCTTAGGTGCGGGCAGCGAGTCCAGCACCCGTGACTCTAGCCACGTCAGGGCGGAACCCACCTTAACGGCATAGTGGGGGGAGCCTCTGCCGCCTCTCCCCGCCTCGCCAGAATCTGCATCATTCCAGGCTTGTGGGGTTTGTGCTTCACTGTTCTCTGCTGTGGTGCCTCCTCTTGTCCGTGGGCGTGATGCTCTGCTCCGCCTCGGCTGTTGGTTTGTGGCGGTGGTGGCATGTGCGCATCCGATCAGACTGGATGATTCCCCTCCTCTGCTCTGGTTCCTGGGCAGGCCTGGGCTCTGGTGTGGCGCACTCTAGCCTTCGGTGTGCTGGGAAGATTCTTTGGGCGGTGGGGCTTTGCGATCCCTCTGGCGACCTTACCAGACTTGCTCTGGGCTGTGTCGGCCGGGCTGAGCCTGCGTCTGCACATGGCTCATGTTTTCGTTGGCCTATGTCCAGGGAGATAGATTGATGCCTTGGGAAGAAGGGGTACAGCGTCCAAAGCTGAACCTCCAGTGGTGATGTTGGATCGTTCTCATGCACCTGAGCGGGGTGGAGGCGGTTGCCGTGGCGGTCCAGTATGCTTGGTTGTGTCTGCGCCGGAATGGGTGGCCTGAGCCTCCGAGAGTGGTCCGCACAGCTTCTGGGAGCTGGAGGAACCGCGGATGTTCCGCACGGGTGATGCATGGCCAGGGACTGGCAGGAGGGAGAAGGGCAGCAGGGTAGGAGGCAGTATAGGACTCTGGCGGGAGTGACTCAGAGCCACCGTGATGGATCTATTATAGAACTTGAAATTCGAGGCTTCAGTGTAGGGGAAAGTTAGCACAGAAGGCTGTTAGTCAGGCTTGCATGTCAGTGGGATCGGAACCCAGGGCAGTCCCTGCTCAGCCACAGGACCACCCACTTCTTACAGTCGTGGGAGCTCAAGTGGCGGAGATGCGTGCTCGGAAACCTTGTGCACAGGGATTGAGCAGGGCGGGCAGGGAAGATGTCGCGGAGACCAGAGGGGTCTGTGAGTGGTAAGGCCAACTTTCTTGCCATTGTAGGGTGGGGTAGAGGGGCTGGTCGAGCCAGGAGGAGTGGGAGTTGCTTGAGAGGACTGCAGTGCGTGCCACATGGATTTGAGGGTGAGGACCCCAATGTCAAGCCTCACCCTGCTCGTTGATACCTGACACTGCCCGGCTGCGGGCCAGGAGAGTTCTCTGGCAGCAAGGCTCCCCTTCCTGTGTCAAGTTCCACAGGGCCCGGTGCTTCGCACGCTCTGGAACACACTGAAGGGTCCCCGGGACTATCAAGCCTTAGGGTCCACTCCTCACTCGGATTGCCGAATAGGCTCAGGCTCTGGACCCTCGGAGCCTTCAGCCCCTATTTCCGCCTAGCAAAGCTTGAGTCACCTGGAGCTGGCATGGGAGGCGAAGACTTCACCCCCAAGGCGAGTGCCTCCCCAGACTCTGAACTCTGACAGCGATCCCGGCGCGGGCAGAGCAGGAAGGCTATTGTGTCTGGGCACGGTAGAACTCCGAACGAGATTACAAGGCAAGCCAGCTGGGTCATCTACAGCCCTCTGCCCTCCTGAATTCCAGTGCAGGAGTCTCCGCACACTCCAATCAGCCACATGACAACCCACTGCCCTCTGCGTCCTGTCTTGTCCTTGCAGCAATTATCACACTGGCCCCCTCCTTACTTGTCTCCAGCTGGTCAGACCCTGCTGGCTTTCCTGCCCTGGTCAGCATTCACGGGTGTTGTTGCTGGATTCAACTGTCAGGCACTGATGCCATTGTCTTCTGGAACTCTCCTGGCTTGGGCCCAGGCACAGACGCCGGGCCATCCTCATACCTGGATCTCTGCAAAGGTACACACCTTTCCCTCCCACTAGTACCAGACAGGCACATGGGGACCGAGGCATTGCACAATTATTTATACAAAATATATTATTGAAAATTCCCTTGGTCTACCTGTGTTGTCCTACAGCCCGGGCGCCTGCTCTGGGGGGTTGGATAGTCCTGGAGCCCTCTGCACCCCGCTGGCCTCTATGCCTGGACCTCTCACAGCAACTTGCTCTCTCCCCATTTCAGACTATTTACCTAACAAACTGTGTTGAAGTTCCTGTGCGTACGATTTCCGACATGCAGCCACACGATGACTTCTGCGTCATCGCATCTTCCTTGGCTGCCGTGTGGGGAGGAGGGCCGCGGACACCCGTGACTTCCGCTGTGCAGCCGCAGGAGGTCTTGCTACCTGATGCACCTAGGTAGGAGCTGTGCAGGGTGGCGAGGGCGGGATGCACTGAGTCCCTCGCCCTGAGCTGGCCCTTTCTGAGGCCGGGCTCCTGCCCCTCCCACCTCCTTTTCCGCCGCAGTTTCTTTCCTGGACCGATCTGAGCCAGGTGCGCATTCCCTTGCAGCATGCCTGACTTCCCTACACTGGAACAACAGGAGATGGCGGCCATCTTGCTGCACCTGCAGTGCCAGGGCCATAGCCGTGACACTTGCTGGGCAGCTTTTTTTCTTGACCCGGGGCCTTTGGAGCGGAGCGTGCTTAAGGAGGAAGGTATGGAAAGCTGCAGCTGGGAGAGGGTTGCGACTGGATCTCCCCTCTGCAGCCGGCCCTGGAACCCACCGTCCTGCTGCAGCTCCTGCCTTCCTGCTATGGCCAAAGGAGCGACTGTCTCCCTGTGCAGCCCTGCTTGCCTCGGGAGTCTTGTTTCCTTAGTTCACATCCCAAGTCGGGAAGGATTACCTCATGACGAATCCGGATGCTCTTCTCCGCAGTCGATCGCTCATCGGATCCCCTACGACGACTCCTTCACAGATGCAAGGCCTGTACTACCCCGGGCCTGAGCGCGGGCCCTGCCCCGCTCTCCCCCCGACCCTTGACTTCGTATAGACAAGTAAGGCACAAGAGACTGTCTCCTCCCCAGATATCCGGCCCGCACCAGAGCTGGGGTGGTGGCCCGACACCTCTCCCTTGACAAGCAGACTTCCGCACATGTGCAGAAAATAGAGCGGCTAGGGGATGAGTCATGGGAGATGGCTGCATGGTGTGAGCAGAACTGCCGCGGCTCCGTGCCCCACGAGTCCGAGACGTCCTAGGACTCTGGCTGCAACAGCTCCAGCCTGCCCTTCAGGGGGCTCGGGGCCCGGCTGTGGCTTCGGCTGGGCGGGGCTGAGTGGCTCCAGGCTTGGGGAGGTTGGAGCGATAGCAGCTCTCGGAGGGGAAGGTCTGTATTTTAGTATTTATTGTTGGTGGGCCAGGATGAGATCCGTGTGGCTCGTAACCCCCCTGTCACAGTGCAGCGGTCAATGCTCTGCTCCTTGGTGCCCTGTTATGTTGCACGACCGCTGCGGCCGATGCAGCAGGAGTGAGCAGAGGAGTGCCGACTGGACTGGAGAGATTGGTCAGGACTGAGGCGTATCAACAGACTTGGTTGTGGACTGGGCTGTGGTTGGATTGTAGCAGGCCCTGGCAGGCAGGAAGCCAGAGGCTGCGGTTGGAGGGGGCACTGGCAGGCGGAAGGTGGGGGGCGCTAGGCTGGGCATGCGGGCTGGGGTTGGGATTCAGGCCTGGCAGGTTGGGGGGACCAGGGTGGCGCAGAGGGGTGCGGTTGGTGAGGGGCTGCGTAGTTGGGGGGGGAGCCCAGGCTGAGCTACAGGGTGCTCGGGTGGGGTGAGGCTTGCGGTTGGGGGAGCCAGTGAGCTGAGCAGGTTCGGGTTGGGAGTCGGCACTGGCAGAGCGGTGAGGGGAGCGCTGGGCTGAGCAGGGTGGGTGGTGGGGCATGCAGGTTGGGGGGGGCGGCTGATGCAGGGGGACTGCGGTGTTGGGATGTGAGGGCATGGCAGGTTGGGGGGCCCAGGGCTTGAGCTGAGTGCTGCGGATGGAGTCAGGCCTGCAGGTTGGGGGAGCCAGGCTCCAGCTAGCACGGCGTGCAGTTGGGATGAGGGCATACTGCAGATGCGGCAAGGGTGGGGAGCAGGGGGGCTGACAGGGGCTGCGGATTGGGCTGTCAGGGCATGGCGGTGTTTGGGGAGCCAGGCTGAGCTGAGGGGTCGGTTGGGGTAGGGCATGGCCGGATTGTGGGGGGATAAGACCGGCTGAGGTGCAGGGGGTGGTTGGGAGTGAGGGCATGCGGCGCTGGGGGGAGCCCAGTGGGGCTAGCATGGCTGGGTTGGGGTAGCGGCACTTGAGAGGGGTGGGGAGCGCCCAGCTAGCTAGCAGGGGCTGCCGTTGGGGTCAGGGACTGGCAGGTTTGGGGGATTCCGAGGCTGGGCTAGCGGGGGGCTGCGGTTGGGAATGCGGGCTATGCAGAGCGGAATGAGGCGGGAGCAGGGCTGAGCTAGCAGGGGGCGCGGGTTGGATAGGGCACTGCGGTGGGGGGGGGCCGGGCTGGGCTAGCGAGGGGCTTGCGGGTTGGAGTCGGGCACTGCCAGCGGTATGGGGAGCAGGGTGGTGCAGAGGGTTGGGTTGGTGAGGCATGCAGGGTTGGGGAAGCCAGGCTGCGGTGCGGGTGCGGGTTGGACTCAGGCGGCACTGCGCTTGGGGGCCCGAGCTGGCTAGCAGGAGGGGCTGGGGTTGAGTCAGGGGCCCGAGGGTTGGGGAGCCAGGGTGGGCTAGAGAGGCTTGCTGTGAGGTGTCAGGGCATGGCAAGGTTGGGGACCCAGGGCTGGCTACAGGGCTGTGGGATGGAGTCAGGCGCCATGCAGGGTTCAGGGGGAGAGCCAGGGCTGGGCTGCGGGGCTGCGGTTGGAGTGAGGCAACTGCGGGTTGGGGGAGCAGGCTGGTACTGCAGCGGGGCTGCGGGTGTGATTGAGGGG
>NC_133774.1:2721520-2737801 GCF_003597395.2 Chelonoidis abingdonii
GGGTTGGGAGTCAGGGGCACTGGCAGGGTTGGGGGGGAGCCCAGGGCTGGGCTAGCAGGGGGCTGCGGGTTGGGAGTCAGGGGCACTGGCAGGGGTGTGGGGGAGCCCAGGGCTGAGCTAGCAGAGGGCTGCGGGTTGGGAGTCAGGGGCACTGGCAGGGTTGGGGGGGAGCCCAGGGCTGGGCTAGCAGAGGGCTGCGGGTTGGGAGTCAGGGGCACTGGCAGGGTTGGGGGGGAGCCCAGGGCTGAGCTAGCAGGGGGCTGCGGATTGGGAGTGAGGGGCACTGGCAGCGTTGGGGGGGAGCCCAGGGCTGGGCTAGCAGAGGGCTGTGGGTTGGGAGTGAGGGGCACTGGCAGGGCTGGACGTGCAGGGCCTGTGGGCTGAGACTGAGGGGTGTTGGCAGAGCTGTCAGAGGGAGGGAGCTCTGCTCTTGCCCTCACTAGCCCTAGTGCTCTCTACAGAAGCCCCAGCCCCACCTGAGGGAACCGGAGGGCTGGCAAGTGCCCCCCCACATGGCCCGGAGGAAAGGCCTCGTGTGGCCTGCTGGGCTCTGTCTCCCCAGGGATTGGGCCCTTGTTCTGGGAGTTGGGGGAGCTTCTGTTCCTGCTCCCCTCCCCCGGGGCAAGTCCAGTCCCTGGGGTGTCCCTGTCAACATCCATGTGAGCCGGGCTGACATGTCTGTCGTCATGGTTATTGCTACAGTGAGAGGGGAAGGGGCTCTCCACCCCACCCCTCCAGAGCAGGGCTGTGGGGCACCTAGAGTTTCTGTGTCTGCTGCAGATTGGAGTGGCAGTGGTCTGGAGCCCGCGGCCTCTCTAACCAGGCTGTGCTGGGGCAGGGTTCTGGGGTAATAGATCCCCCTGCCCAGCTGGAGCTGGTGGGAGGTGTGGCTGTCTCTGAGGATGCAGGAAAGCCAAACCCTCCAGCTGCAGCAGAGAGCTCCTGCGCTCAGCCTGGCCCCCAGGCCGGCTCAGTGAGGCCATGTGAGGCCTTGCAAGTGAGAAGGGGAAGCCAGAGGGTGTATCTGGTATGATGGGTTACAGGAGGGGGATCCTAGGGGCTGGGCTAACCCCATAGCTCCCTGCCTGAGAGCAGAGACCGTGCTGGCCTCCCAAGGCCCCAGGTGACTGTAATTACCCCATTTCCTGCCGTGGGAGATGGTCCAGTCCCTGTCTTGGCTCACCCTGGGCTCCTCTCTCCTGCCCGTGGAGGGTTGAGTGAGCTCTGCCTGAGTCACCCCAGCCCGGCTGACCCTTCCAGACCCAGGAGCTGAGCCCTCCAGGGGGAATCTGGCATGTCCCTCAGCTCCTTGGCTGGGAATGAGCCGCTTCCTGCATTGCTTGGGGCTCAGGACAGGTGACCGGAAGTGGTTGCACTGTGGGATTGGATGGCAGGAGATGAGTAGGGGGCAATGGCTCCAGCCTGGTGACCTAGCAAACTTGGGGAGAAAAGAATGGAAACAAGGGGCTGGGGGGCGAGCACAGGGCTTGGTGTTTGGGGCAGTCACAGGAATGGGATTTAGGGTCGCTTGGAGCAATATCTCCCCGCCTGGAAAACCATGCAGAGAATGTTATGGAGCCTGCCGTGGCCCCAGATGTGGGGGTGCGGAGGAGGTGGTCAGAGAAATGGGGAGTCCTTGGTGCTCTCCCTTGCCCAGGAGTTGGGCTTGCAAGAGTCTGGCCTCAGGTGCCTGGAATCAGGGGCGGGTATAAATACGGCCCTCCCTGTGACCCAGGGTGGTGGGGAGTTAAACTAGGACCCCTAGGAGCGAGTGGAAAGACCTCCTGCACACACCTCCCCCGGCAGGACGAAGCATGAACTGTTGGATGCCAGCCCCCAGGCGAAAATCCTGCAGAGCACAGCTCCTCCTTCCCTATTGCGTATCAAGGGTGGCAGGAGTGGGGACTACAGTTCCCAGCAGGCCATGCACCATCTCCAGCTGAGCAGCTCTTCCCACAGGTGGTGGGATGGGGGGGCACTATTTTAAATGTAACTTTTAGCAGCCGGCCTTTGTGCAGAGCCTGTGTCGCGGGCGGGGCACTCGGGTCCAGCACGATCTCTCCATTTCAAAGGAGGCTGTCAGGCCCCTGAGGGAGTGAGTGACTCCAGCCCAGCTACCTCAGGTTAGAGCTGCTGCTTCGTACATTTCATGGGGAGGCTCTGTCGTCCCCCCCATGGCCCCTGTAGCTGCTGGGGTGCGCACGGTCCCTCAGCACTGTTGTTCACACAACCTTGCGTCCTGCTCCAGAAACGAGTTGGGGGAACAAACACTCTCAAAAACTTGAAAAAAAAAGAGAAGAAATATAGTACGTGGTACTTCTCCTTTGTAATTTAATAAATGTTTGTTTGGAAACGGAACGCTGGGGGTTGTCTCCATTGTGCTAAGAGGAGAGGCCAGATGGCCAGTGGTAGGTCACTAGCCTGGGATTTGGGAGACGTGGAATCCAGTCCCTGCCCTACCACAGATGCCCGGTGTGATCCTGGGCATGTCCTTTAGTCCCTCTGCCTAACAGCATTTCCTGCCTCACAGGAGGGTTGTGAGCACAAATGCATTGAAGATCATGATGTGCTCAGGTCCTATCAGGCTCCCACTTTCCATAGGTACAGGGGCTAGGCAAGCAGAGAGGCTGCCAAGGCTGGGGCCAGAGCTCGGCTTAAGAACATGAGCTGCATTAGATCTCGTCCTTTGTGGTTTCCGGCTCCTGCTCAAGCCAGGAGGTAGCTACTCTTGGGGTATAGCCAGTGCCCAGGGCTACTGAGCCCTTCCATCGTGGACACCACCAAAATGACTGTTTCTCTAGCTCCTTTCATGGTGTAGGCCTCGAGGGTGCTTTACAGCCATAGCAGTGCCTGGGAGCCACCTCTGGGCTGGAAGCCTGCAGCTGGTTCAACAGCACCCAGCAGCACTTCACAATAGGTCAGGGCAGAAAGCCAACAAGAATCCCAAACTCCAGTGAAGCTGCGGGGGCAGGCAAAGTGCAATGAGGCGAGCTGGGATTCAGCCATGATGCTGAGCTTAAGGTCCTGTTTAGGGGGTCTTCCAGGGTACCCACGGTCTGATCTTAAAGCCCCCACTTCCCTGAAAGCTGGTGCCTCCTGTTTGCCCTCGTGCCATGTTCTCCCCTGCCTGCTCAATGCCACCATTAGTAAAACACCAGACCTGAGCTGGACTGTGGCAACAGGACACCAGTGTCTTCCAAGGTGAAGCAGCCCAAGCTGTGCCTCTGGTTGCTGGGAAGTGTGAGGTCTTTGGGGATGGACTCAGGAGACTCACTGCCTGCCCCAGCAGGACTGGGTTCGGGCCAAACTTAAGAGTAGCCTACACAGGAATGGCCTGTATAGAGGCTGCCTTATGCTGAGGGAGGTTGGGCCATACCTTTAGTTGGGATAATGGCACCGTGCCCCCAGATCCTCTGACTGGCACGAGACCTACTCAGTGCATCGGTGCAGTTCCTCTGCCAGAGGCTGTCACAGGCACGGGAACTGGCCCCTATGGCGCAAGGAGATAAGGGAGCACGGTCCTAAAGTGACACTTAGTGCCAAGACCCATCTGACACATCCTGCCTGAGAGCTCCTCTCCCATTGAACATGCTTTGTACAGCTCACGTGCGCCTCCTGCCATCACTCAGCTCCTTCTCCCTATGCACATGCAGGAAAAGCTGGTCTCACGTGTTGTGCCTGGAGTTCCCTGCCACCCTGCAGGCAGGAGAAGGGAATTCTGGGCTCCATCTCCCTGCAGATGGAAGAGCATTAGTGAGTGAGCGTGGAGGTTCTGTAAAGCTGCAGCAAGGCCAAGTCCCTGCTCCAGGCAGTCTCCACTCTTACACTTCATTCTGCATCACCCCAAAGTGTGCTGGCCGCTGGCCACAGCAGACAGAGATGGTCCCTGCCCCAAAGAGCAGGGGTAAGGGGCAGTAGAGAGGCACAGGGGGCAAGGGTGAGACCAGAGACATCCCATGGTACCTCAGTGAAATGCCAGTGCTCAGTAGCTGCACGGTGGGGACTAGGGGCAGCCCAAGGAGAGATTCACGGGAACGGGGACAGCAGCTGCCACAGCAGCCCTGGTAACAGGCTCTAACCCAGGGGTGGGCAAACTTTTTGGTCTGAGGGCCACATCTGGGAATAGAAATTGTATGGCGGGCCGTAAGTGCTCACAAAATTGGGGTGGGGTGTAGCAGGGGGTGAGGGCTGAAATGAGGAGTTCAAGGTGCGGAAGGGGACTCCAGGCAGGGCGTAGGGTGCAAAGGGGGATGAGGGCTCTGGCTGCGGGTATAGGCTCTAGGGTGGGGTTGGGGATGAGCAGTTTGGGGTGTAGGAGGGTGCTCCGGGCAGGGCCTGAGGGCTCAGAGGAAAGGAGGGGGAGCAGGGCTGGGGCAGAGGTTTCTGGCACAGGGAGGGGTTCGGGCACCAAGTGGCTCCCAGGAGCAGCGGCCGTGTCTCCTCTGCGGCTCCTACACAGAGCCGCGGCCAGGCAGCTCTGCACACGGCCCCGTCCTCAGGCACCGCCCTGCTGGCTGCAGTTCGCGGCCCGCGGGAGTTGCAGGGGGCCGAGCAGAACCCCGGGCCGCCCCTATGCCCAGGAGCCGGAGCGGGGCCATCCCGCGGCTTCTGGGAGCTGCACGAGCGGCCCCGACCCTGCTGGGCTCCGGAGCGGGACAAGCCCCGGAGCCCGCCCCGCCGCCAGTCCGGAACGGAACCCCGGGGTCCCGGCCCCTGCCCACGCCCGCTCCACGGCAGCCGGAACGCTGGGTGAGGAGCAGCGATCCCGGCCGGCCGGCCGGAACCGGAAGACTGAGGGCGTCGCACCCGGCTGGAGGGACGCTCTGTCCCGACAACTCGCTGGTGAGAGCGCCGGGAACAGCGCTCCGGGGGGCGGGGCGGTACGGGCCGTGGGGGACGCTCTGGCCCAGCGTCTCCCTAGTCCCGGGCGTAGAGGAAGCGTTTCCTGGGGGAAGGGTTTCGGCAGCGAACCGCGCGTCTCCCGCAGCCGGAAGTGTTCCCGGCGGAGCGGGAGGGGTTGGACGGGCCGCACACACCCGCTTCCGGCTGGGCGCGATGCTGGGCCGGGCGGCGCGCGGGACCGGGCGGCTCCTGCTGCAGGTGCGAGGCCGGGGCGGGGCCGGCTGCTCCGGGACGCGCCAGGAGCCAGCCCCTCCCCCCGGTCCTGGAGCCGCGCGGTTTGGGACAGGAAGTGGAGGGAGCGGTGGGAAAGTCACGTGGGCTGGCATCGGCCCCCTCCCCCCCCGGGGCTCGCGCTGACCCTGGGCTGAGTCCCCGCTGGGGGCAGGGCGGTGGGTATGCGCCGGGGGGGGCAGGGAGGGTGCTGGGTNCAGGGGTGTGTGGCAGGGGTTGGCTGGAGACAGGACAGGGTGTTTGGCAGAGGTGGCTGTGGGCACCGGGTGCAGAGCTGGCTGCAGGCAGGGGGAGCGGGGCTGGTGTGGGCAAGGCAGGGGGTACAGCAGAGGCAGCTGGAGCCCCAGCCCTTTAAATAGCCCCGAAGCTCGCTGCTATCCCAGGGCTTTGGGGGCTATTTAAAGGGCCTGGGGCTCCCCAGATTCTATCCTGCCCTGGACTTTTTAAATAGCCATGGGAGCCCTGGGGAATGCATGGAGGTGGCGGGGCTCTGGCAGCTATTTAAAGGACCAGGGTGGCAGAGGCAGCTGGAGCCATGGCCCTTTAAATAGGCCTCGGAGCCTTCACTACCCCAGGGTTCTGGAGGCTATTTAAAGAGCCCAGAGCTCCAACCAGGAAAGCGGGGCCATGGGGCTTGCCCTGCTCCCGCCTGCACTTCCCTCAAGGGAGCAGGACCACAGAAGACCTGGGAGCAGATCGCAGCCAGGGACCTGGGGTAAGTTTAAAAAAAAAAGGTGTCTAAGGCGTGGGGCCCTCTTAGGCGGGAGGCCCGATTCCTGGGAATCAGGTGAATCGGCCCAAAGCCCACTGGCCTCTCTCCCCGTCCACAGACTGGGGGTAACGATGCTGTAGAAGTGCCGGGGATTATTGTGTTTTTGTCACCCCAAAGGGGGAGGGGGGAAGGGCTAAATCCACAAAGTGTTTAAAGTTCCTAGCCCGACAGACCAGTCCCTGGGCTCCATGAAGGCCTGGGGCTGCGGGGGGGTCGGCCTACAGGAGCTGAGGATGCCAGGATGCTGCTGGGACAATGTGTGTAGCGGGGAGAGGGGGCTGAGAGCCACCGACCCGAACTGTGACCCCGCCATCTAGTGCCAAGCGCTCCCAGCCAGGGGGTGCCGCACCCCCGAGTCCCGGCCCCAGGCAGGGGAACCTCCAGCCCGGAGACATGGAACAAATGACTCGGGGGCAGGGACGGGCGGAGCTAATCGCTGCTCCGCTCACTGCAGCCCCGGGGCCAAGTTCTCCGCGGTGCCCAACTCTCACCCCGCCTCCGCCCCCCCGACGGGTTCTGCCCAGCGACCGTGCGTCCCTATTGGTGGGATGTTCCCCTCTCAGCCAATCCCTGCAGACTGGCGGCTCCCACGGCCCGGAGCTGGGCGCTGGCGGCAGGTGTCACCGCCCCGCAGAGTTCTCGGGTTGGGGGCCGGGTCAATGGGCTGATTCCTGCCGCGCTGCGGGGCAGAGACCGGGCATGGCCCTGGCGCTGCGCCTGCTGCTGCGGGCGGTAGCCCTGTGGGGGGGGCACTCCCGTGAGTATCGGGGTGAGACCCCAGGGGGGCAGGGAGGGGGGAGCGGCACTCATTGATCAGTCATGGCCTGGCTTGACTCTTCCCCCTTCTCTCCCCAGAGCTCCTGGCGGCCGGAGCCCAGGGCATGGCTGGCCCCAGCCCCAAAGCGATGCTCCTCCAGTCTGCCCATGAACACCGTGGTGCTCTTCGTGCCCCAGCAGGAGGCCTGGGTGGTGGAGCGAATGGGCAGATTTCACCGCATCCTGGAGCCCGTAAGGAGTCTCCTCGTCCCCTGAAGTCTGAGCGAGGGGCCCCTTGTCCGGAGTATCGAGCAGAAGGGATTGTGCTACCAGCTCCCGTTCCCTTGCATCAATCCTGTGCTTCATGCTCCTGTTCTCGCTGGCACGTAGGGGCTGGGCTGACTATCCTGCCTGGCTTCATCCGCCAGCAGTGGCTGCAGCAACAGCAGGATCTTCTTCTGGGGGAGAGGGAGGAAATTCCTGCCATTGCTCCCCAGTGCTCTCACTCACCTGCTAAAATGGGTCCGATGGGGAGTTTGAGTAGGTCTCTGTGAGATGGGGTGGGAGAGGGTTAGAGCAGAGAGAGCATAGCGGCTTCATCAAAGGTACAAAGTGGACCCCACGCACACACTCATTCTGGGTGGGGAGAGGCGATGAAAGCTGGAAACTGAATGTACTTGGTCTGTGTTTTTCCTTGCTGAATGCACCTGTCCTTCTGGGGTTTCCTGGCTGGATAGTGGGAGTGTGGGAGCTCCAGGTGGGGCTGTGTTCTTGGCCAGAGACAAATTTCCCTTACAGAGCATGTTAGACTGTTTGTAGTCCCTGTGCCATCCCAAGCTCTCTTTCTGTGGTAATCTCACCAGGCACCAGCTGGTGGCGCTGCAGGCACAAAGGGCGATGCTGTTGGGAGGATTGGGAACACAGGCGTCTAAGGTGGCAGGTGAAAATAGGGTGACCAGATGTCCCGATTTTATAGGACAGTCCCGATATTTGGGGCTTTTTCTTATGTAGGCGCCTATTACCCCCATCGTCTGTCCTGACTTTTCACACTTGCTGTCTGGTCACCCTCGGTGGAAACAGCTGGGAAGCCGAACGCCCTGAGCGTGGAGAGTGAGGCAGGGATGGTGTCTCTAGCCTCTGTTTGCCAGAAGCTGGAAATGGGTGACAGGGGCTGGATCACTTGATGATTATCGGTTCTGTTCATTCCCTCTGGGGCACCTAGCATTGGCCCCTGTCGGCAGACAGGACACTGGGCTAGATGGACCCTTGGTTTGACCCAGTCTGGCCGTTCTTATGAGTCCATTGCACCCCCTGGGGCTACCCCTACACCCAATGTGCATTCAGGTTGCCCATGCAGTAGTCTCCAGCTTTGCTGTCCAGTTGGTGGGAGCTGACCCAGCGTCCTGCTGTGCTCCCCGCTTAGTGCCCTCTGCTCTGAGACCAGGATGCTGGGCTTTACCTGCGGCTTTCCCTGCTCTCCTCTCAGGGTTTGAATTTTCTCATCCCACTGCTGGATCGGATCCGCTACGTACAGAGCCTCAAGGAAATCGTCATCAATGTCCCGGAGCAGTCGGCCGTCACACTGGGTGAGGAGGAGCTTGTCTGCCCCGCCCCCCCTTTCTAGCTCCCTGTCTGCACCTCAGGGGGTGGGAGCCTTGTGGATTCCTTGGTGAGTACTTGCAGATCTGCCCCTTGGGACCTGGACTTGGCCTTGTTTGTAGCACTTTGGAAATGGAAAGTAGAGTATCCCTGTGACCCCTGTCTGATCCGTCCCTGTCGGGGGGCAGGCTGCAGGTGCCACTTCCTCCCTGCAGGATCCAGGGGGGTGCTGCCCTGGTGACAGGAACGTTCTCCTTTTTCCTCGCAGATAACGTCACCTTGCAGATAGATGGCGTCCTGTACCTGCGGATCATAGACCCCTATAAGGTACCAGCGGGGCTCAGTGTGGCCACGGAGATGTGCGGTGGCCACCTCCCACCATGTAGCTGCTTGTGCAGAAAAACTGAGGGTGGGGGATATCTGTCATCACTGGAAGGACCAGGGCATGGAGCAAGGGAGGGATGCGGGGCTGACTGGAGGGAGAGGCTGGGAGGTCACCTCCTCATTGTTCCAGCCTGGCCTATGCCAGGCCCTTAGCCTCTGCTCCTGAGCGTGGAGGAGCTTGGCCCTGCAGGTCCCAGCTGCCTTGGTGTAGTGGGAAGACGCTGAACATGCTGCTCTCCCCCCTCGTCATCCTCTCGTTCCATGAGACCTTGGCCTGGCCTCCACAGCAGTGTGGGTGATTCAGATCTCTGTGTCCCAGCCCCGCCTGAAACACCACCCACTCTCACTGCCAGAGCTCATAACACCAGCCCTGAAGGCTGCGGGCCTGGGATGACACCGGACTGCAGTGACGTGGATGCTCAGGCAGTGCTGACAGGGCTCTGTTGGGAGTTAGGCCTCGGACGCTGGTTCCCATAGCCCTGCCTGTTTCAGGGTCTCACCTGGGTTTGCTCTGTTGAGGGCGCCAGCAGGGGCTGGATGCTGATACTCCAGCCTGTGCCTCGTCTCTGAAGGATCCTGGTGCAGACACCGGCTCTGGGGCCTGGACCTTGTCTGGCTTCAGAGGTGTGTGTGTCTGTTGTTGCACTAGGTCCAGCAGAAAGGCTCTGCCCCAGGGGAGCAGCTGTCTGAACTGGCCACTCTGGGGAGAGCTTCACCCCACTGGCCAGTGAGGGAGGGGGCTGGCAGCAGCCTAAGTGGCTGCTGGGAGGGCAGGATTCTTGGGTGCTGAGTCTGATCATGGTCTCTGCACCCCTTTTCCAGGCCAGTTACGGGGTGGAGGACCCCGAGTATGCAGTGACCCAGCTGGCCCAGACCACCATGAGGTCCGAGCTGGGCAAAATCTCCCTGGACAAAGTGTTCCGGGTAAGTTATGGGCGGGGGCTGGACTGTGCTGCTGGGCTCCGGAGCCTTACAGGGTCTTCCCTTGGCTGCTGACTTCAGTGCACTGCTGTGAGCAGCCCCTGTGGCGTGTGGGGCCGGGGGGCTGTGTTTGTTCTCAGAGGTATTTCACCAGCTGATGGGTGGGGGGGAGCAGGGAGTCCAGCGTTTGAGGAGTCAAGGAGGAGCTGGCAGCAGCAGCACCTCTGGGTGTCGGGGCATTGGCATTGATGGGGTCCTCCCCAGCCAGACGTTTCCACTTCAAACAGCCAATCTCCCTCAGCTCAGGACACTCTCCCAGCGAGGCACCAAACCCCAGGACGGGGCCCAGCCTCACATGTCCCTGTTGAACAGGAGCGACTCTTGCTGCCATGTAGCCTGAGTGCCGGACGCAGGGTCAGGAGGGGCCCCACCCAGATCTCACACCAAGGAGGTTGGTAGCCTGTGCCTCTCTCCCTGAGGCACGAATCCCTGTGTGATGGATGCTCCGTGCCAGGACCTAGCTGGCTTGGCCTCCTGCGTGTTGAGAGCAGCTGCTGTTGGTGGCAGTCTGTGGCTGGCTGTGTCCTTGCCTCACGGAGCTGGAGCCGTGGGCTGAGGGAACCGTGTCCCCGTGGATGGCTGTCCCCTGTGAGCCGGGCTGAGTTCGTCTGACTGCAGCTCCTGTTGTCAGGGTTGCCATTGTGTCCTGGGTGCCTGCACTACCCAGTCCCTGCCCTCACGACAAGGGTGGGGGCAGTCGACTCTGGGCTATAGCCATGGGGCCATGGTTCTGGCAAGTGAGTCCTCCTGGGCTGGATTTGGCCCCTCCCCTCCCCTTGCTGTTTCTCTGCCCCCTGTGTCATTGCGCTCCCGGGTTCCTGTGCCCTCTCCAGGAGCGGGAGTCCCTCAATGCCTGCATCGTAGATGCCATCAACCAGGCCTCAGACTATTGGGGCATCCGGTGCCTGCGCTACGAGATCAAGGACATCCACGTGCCTCCCCGGGTGAAGGAGTCCATGCAGATGCAGGTCAGCTGATAGCTCTCCGCGTGCAGGCAGGGCTGGGTGGGTGCTGATCTCGGGTTTCAGCCCCACCCCTACAGGGTCCCCTGTTCCGGAGCTGGGTTAGCTGCACAGGCCGTGAACACTGCCTGGTCAGGCCAGTAGCTACGCTGAGCACAGGGCAGGGATCTGCAGCTCAGAAGTCCCATCCCCCCACTCTCCAGCAGGCCGAGCAAGGCCCCATCCCTACGGATCTCAGCCGAGCTCATGGGGCGGGAAGGGGAGAAGTGGTGGCGTCTGCAGCTGAGGATACTGAGCATGGTCACTCTGCGCACACGTGCTACCGTGGACCTGCCAGTGCCCCCTTCAGGTGAAGGGTTGGCGCCAGGCTGAGAGACTCTCCAGATGCTCAGGCTTGAAGAGGGCAACATGAGGGTCTCCCACTGAGAGCGTCTGGTTTGTAGTCGCAGGGTGCAGACGGAGAGATTCGTTAGGAGCGTCAGAGGGGAGCTGGGTAGCCAGGCCCAGAGCGAGACGCGTAGGGCTGGTGGGCTCCAGGAGGAAGAGAAGGAAGTCAGTGCTTTCTTGTGGAGCTGGAGTGAGCCGCTTCCTGTGAGTGAGAGCTGCAGCTGCTTCTCAGGGATGGCTCCATGGAGAGGGCAGTGCCCTCACGCAGCCCAGAGCAGGCACAGCCCTTCCTGGGGCTCACTTGGTGCCTAGCAGGGATGTCTTACCCCCCTTGTGAGCAGCACGACCCTGCCTGGAAGAGATGAAAGGCGCCCCCTGCTCTTGCCCCGTAGAGAAGGGGCGATCTCTGGGGTGGCTGCAGCATCCACCCTGGTGCTTTGGTTCCAGGTGGAGGCAGAGCGACGGAAACGGGCGACAGTGCTGGAGTCAGAGGGGACCAGGGAATCTGCCATCAATGTAGCAGAGGGACAGAAGCAGGCCCAGATCCTGGCCTCCGAGGCCGAGAAGGCCGAACAGATCAACAAAGCTGCTGGTAACGCATGGGGCTCTGGGGCGGGGCTGGGCTCCGGGGCTGTCCGTGCTGCAGAGAGCTGGTCCCTGGGGCCGTCAGGCCCACTCACTCGAGTGACAGCAGTAGGCTTTCCCCTGCCAGCCCTGCAGAACTAGGCCCTGCACTGGGCGGGACCTGTGGGGTATTTAACTGAGACCCGGGCGTGGTGTGGACTAGTCCTATGGGGCTGCAGTCTGAGCTGCTGTGGGCTGGCCGTGGTGGGAGGCACACTGAGGGGCGGGGCGGAAGCTTGCCTTCCTGCTGCCTTCAGTCTCCCAGGCTTGTGGCAGAGCACGAAGCTCACCTGGTACAGAGCAGTCTCAGCCACAAGGCAGTGATCCCTGGAGCGTCACAGGAGCTGGCCCGCGTCCCTTTCCCCGCGGCTTCTCTCTGCTCCTCCCCTGACTCCTGCTCTCCTGCCTTTCCGTCCCAGGGGAGGCAAGTGCCATGCTGGCCAAGGCCAAGGCCAAAGCAGAAGCTATTCGGCTCCTGGCTGACGCTTTGACGCAGCAGGTGAGTGCCCGTTGCTGGGGAGGCTGAGGCTCTGCCTGTGTCCTGCCAGGCCCTTGCTGACCGTTGGTGTTAAGGCTGGGTGTTGGGGGACTCTCCTCCGCGGCGGCCTTTCCTCCTGATCCCGCAGCCTAGCGGGCGAGAGGCTTTCCCAGCATGCATTGGGCTGAGTGCGTTACCCACTAGTGAGCTACACAGCTCACCCCAAGCCCCTGCCTGTGGGGCTCCCCCTCTGGAGCCTCTGTCAGTGCCATGGTCGCAGACCAGTGGCCGTGGGGAGGATGGTGCGTGGGGTCAGCAGTGGAGACCTGCTGCTGGAGGGGTCACCACAGGGTTTGGCAGCAGATGGGCCGTGCTGTGCTGGGCACAACACTGCCACACCCCTGCCCCGCAGAGGACTGCAGCTTCCTGCTCCCCTGCAGCACACTGGGGACCCCTCCTGCTCCCTTTCCCCTCCCTGAAGAGATCCCACCTCCTGAGCCCTCACCTCCCAGGAGACCTTCCAGCTCCTGCCGCTGCTGCTGTGTGCCCCTGCCCAGCTGTGGGGGGTGGGTGCCCTGCAGGGAGCGGGGTATTGGTTACAGCCTATTGGGATTCCCCCTGGAGATTAGCCGTTTTCAGATCCATTCTCAGAACTTCCTAACCCTAATCCAGAGCCCCACCGCTTCAAAGACATGGCTACTGAGCCTCCCCTCACTCCGTGGGATACAGGGGCCCAGTGTCTGGCTGGGGGCAGCTCCTCCCATTGTACTGTGTACACAGTGTGACCCTCTCCACCCCTCTCCAGAACGGCAACTCAGCTGCCTCCCTGGCTGTGGCGGAGCAGTATGTGAGCGCCTTCTCCAAGCTGGCCAAGGACTCCAACACCATTCTGCTGCCCTCCAACACCGGGGACGTCACCAGCATGGTCACGCAGGTCAGTACAGGGCAGCGCTGCCAAACAGCCTGCTGGGCCCGTGGGTCGCAGCAGAGCCGAAGGGGGGAAGGAGAGAAATTGCCCCAGGGTCAGGGGTGGGAATTTGTTATTGTGAATTTACTGACACTGACATGAAGACTCCTGGGTGGGGAATTCGTTATCGGACCTGGCAGAGCTGTGGTTCCTGCCAAGGCAGCTTGTGGCCGGGCACAGGGAAGGGAAGCCCGCTGCCTGCTTTGGGGCTGGCCAGGCTGGAGACTCTGCCTTGTCCCGTGCTGTAAGCACAGCAGGCAGGAGCCCTGTCCGTGGAGACCTGGGCAAGGTGAGGTCTGAGCTATCCACCGGGTTCCACACAGTCCTCTTGGGGTGGGAGTTGGCGTAGCCCTTGTCCGACCCTGGGCCAGGCCAAGGGGAGTCAAAGCACCTTGGCACAGACAACCATGGGGCACTGAGTAGGGGGGTGTCAGCCCTCAAGAGCTGCCTTTCCTAGCGTTGAGAAATAGCCCAGCGAACTGTGGGGAGTGAGCAGGGGCTGGTGGTGACACTCAACATAGGCTGTTCTCGTCTGGTCTGCCCTGCGGTGCCCGCGCTGTCCCTGCCTTGGATTCTGCTATGGCAGAGCTTTGAGCAGGGCAGCCCCTCCTGAGAGCCCTGTTCCATTACAGGTCTTGAAGCAAGGGCCCTGGCTATACCCTGCAGTGCCAGAGTCCTCCATTGTGGCGTCTTGCTGTATTCATAGCACCCGCTGGGTCTCCCTTCCTTCCCCTTTCCTCAGGCCCTGGGTATCTACGGCGCCCTGACCAAGCCACACGCTGCCAAGAGCCCGGAAGTGACCCCACCCGCCCTCGAGGTCCCCAAGTGCCCCCCCACAGAGCTGCCTGAGGTGGATCAGGTGAATTCCAGCTAGCAGAGGAGCCCAGAAGACATGGATCACTGTGAACAAACTGCTGTGGCAGCACCTGTCATGGAGCATGGCACCCCTGCTCCTGCCATGGGGAAGTCCTGCAGGGTGCCTGCCGGGGGGTCACGCCCTGCAACTCTCCCTGTTCAGACTCTCTCCGCCCTCTTTTGGTTCTTATTTTTATTTGGATTAAATCATGTAATAAAGGAGATGGCACCAGAGCCACAGCTCGTGTCCTCGGCCTTGTGTGCAGGAGGGGGTGGCAGCTCCTCTGCGCCTGGGGGAGGTGGTGACGTAGGACTGGGCAGATGGGATGAGACCCGGGGCCTGTCCAGCCCCATCTCCTGTCTCTGCCACTCCCTGGCACCATCTCTTGGATAATATGGGAATTTAGTTTATTAATATAATTTTATTTGATCTTAATAATATTAATAATTATTATCATTAATATTGATTAGTATGGATTTAGGCTCACCAATCTGTTTGATCAGAAGATAAAAGTTCTTGTCCTGAATCAGGCTCCACAGAATTTATAAAGGCCCCTCGGGGGTATGACAGGAAGCTCACACTGAGACAGATAGAGCCTTGAAGACTTTTTATTAAAATCAGTAATAGTAAGTAAACAGTAAAAGACTTAAGAGTTACAAAGTTACAATTGCATTACTGCTATTCAAGAAATACATATGAGAATATAGTATTATATGCAACAAAGCTTTGGTTAATATACTCAACATCCTTCCTTGATAACCTGGTGGTAAGAGACACAGGACCAGCCTTGCGGTTCAGGTTTCTCAATTCTTGAGTGAGGGATGCAGTGCTTAGAAAACGCTCAGAGCTGTTAAAGCTGACTAGGGTTTTACTTGACTAACTTAAACTTAAATCAAAACTTAATAAACAAACTAAGAATAAAACTTAGGGAAACCGAGCTTAGCCTAGTTCCCTTGAAACTTAAAGTTTAAGAAGAACAAGTATAGCCTACAAATAGTAGCAGTCATCGCAGATAGATAGAATGGAAGAAGTGAGAGAGAAATGGAGAGGATGGAGAAGATCTCTATTGAGGTGGGTTACCTCTTTTGTAGGGCAAAAGCCAGACATTCTTGTGCCCAAATTTCATTCCTCACCCTCAGAAATGTTAGGGTGCACTTACCCCATAGGCTAGTATGTATGTGCGTATTGATGACAGGTATGTCCGCACATCAGTCTCTTGTGGTGCACTTGTTAAGTCTGTGGGAAATCCCCTCTATGCCATTCGTCATTGTCTGTCAGGCTAAATAAAAGGTCATTGATGTAAGCATGGGTACTCATCTATTTAGGTAACAAGCTATAGGTCAACTTTGCTTTCTGAGTAAAAGGTCTTAATCTAGATATGCTAACTTTGCTTTAGCGTAACGTACAGGGTATGGCCTGTAGGTCTCTTGCATTACAGCCAAACTTACATTAATATAAATCTATAAACCTAATACATCAAATAAAAAGATCTCTATCTATATATGCAAGCAGGTTAGTCCTATAGGCTACACTCTGTAGATTTAATTTCCCTCTACTTCCTTTCTCTAATTCTTTCTGCTCACATACCCAGGTCCATCTTTTCCTACTTCTGACCTGAAACCTTTCCAATTTTCCTCCTTTCTGCCTCCTCAAGTCCCAGTCTCCTGCTTGTATTCGCCTGTTTTATTTGAGCACTTCATCTCCTGCCCCAGCTCTGGTTCATCCACTAGCTAGGCATCTCGATCCTTTTCCAGCAGCCTCCCCTTGCACCAGCTGCATCCTTCCCCAGCTCCAGCTGTTCCCTTTCAGGACCGCATTCCCTGCAGGCCCCGCAGTAACTCAGAACTGCAGCAGGGGCTAGTGCTGGGGCAGGGTCACTCCGCGCTCTTCCATTTTCTTGGGCTGCCCCCATAGGCTCGTGTTCAGGCTGCTGGCTGGGTGCGGTGTGAGGGGTACAGAGGCATTTGTAGGCTTGGCAGAGTTTGATATTTTTGTACAATTTCAGTGGATAACATCTGTGTTTGTTTTTATCACTTTACATTTCGCAGTTGTGGGAACTTATGGGGGGGAAGTCAGATAATAGGCAGATCAGACAATTATTGATGGATGTTGAGATTCCAAATGTTTTATAGCCATTAAAACACAAATTATCAAATTTGTCACAGGTCAAAATATGCAATGTAAATATCTTTCACTCAACCTATAATACATCCTCAAGCAGCATTTCTTGTTGCCTATCTGTACGTTTCAGTTATGATCAGTGGAAATGGTGTATGTGAAGTCGACATTTCCCGACAACAATCAAATTCTTACAAGCCTAGTTCTCAGAGATAGAACAAGTGGGATAGAACTGCCCCCCCCCCCCCCCCCCCCCCCCCCCCC